>NC_079413.1:22582590-22606783 GCF_026213295.1 Gadus chalcogrammus | reverse complement strand
CAGATTATTACGTTTTAAAAATGAAAAAAACAGCATCAGGTTTTGAAACCAGACCCAAACCCAGCAGATGGACGCTGTGTGACTCATCAGAAAATCAAGGCAGGAGTGATTTGTTTGTGAGCTGTGTCTGCAGTCTGATATCGGGTTTCCCGTTTCCATGGTAACCCCCACTTATGGATCCTCCGGTGACCGAACCAAAGCTGCATCGAGGATAAAATTCTTAAGGAGTTAGCTTCCTGTGTAAGGGTTGGGGAGGGGGGGGGGGGGGGGGGGGGTAGTATAATATGGTCTGTGAAACGCTCTCAGACTGTTGCTTTAATTAAGGGCTCAACCAATACAGTTTACTTGACTTTGTCTCTTCTGTCAACCTTCCGACCCTAAGTGCAAATTCAATAGCACCTATAATAGAAGGAGAATGGATGATCACATGAATAAATTATGTGTTTTATAATAAAAATCGACCAAAGAAGCAGAAGTTGTGATTTTTCGTCCGAGGTATCAGAGCTCGATCATGCCTCATGCTGTCATGCTACCTGGTTATTGTCATCGTATCGTACCTGATGATGTCCGGTCCTCTCGCTCCCTGTTGTGTCCTGCAGCTCAAGTTCATGTGGGGGAACCTTGCCGTGGGTTCCGGCGATCGCTGGAGGGAAGTGTCCGTTCCTTTCCTCCAACCCGGTCAGGTGAGACAAGACTCCGGCCCCCAGATATGACATCATGAGACGAGATGAATGGCTGAATGCCCAAAAGAGTCTCCAAATATCTCCCAAATATTCAGACTTTGCTCTGCAACGACCTGATGTAACCCGGCCCATGTGTGTCTGTGTGGCCCGGGCCCTTATGTAACCCGGCCCCTGTGTGTGGGTGTGGCCCCGGGCCCTTATGTAACCTGGCCCCTGTGTGTGTGTGTGTGTGGCCCCTGTGTGTGTGTAGGTGGGCGTGGTGAGCGTGGCCCTGTGCGCCCCCAGCGTGGAGGGCTCCTACACCTCCCACTGGCGGCTGGCCCACGCCGGGGAGCAGTTCGGGCCCCGGGTGTGGTGCAGCATCGTGGTGGACCCCCAGGCCCCCGCCGCCATGATGGCCGACGGGATCCTGGTCTCGCCCTGCGTCACCCCACAGGTAACGGACCCCGGTTACCGTGGCGATGGACGGACGGACGGACGGATGGATGGATTGATTCAATCAACCAATCAACTTGCGTGGCTGACTCCGCCGTCTGCTAAATGGCCTAAAACATTGGTCCTCAAATTGAGGCCCGCGGGCCAATGGCGGCCCGCAGAAACATTCCTGCCGGCCCGCAATGACATACAGAAAAAAAAGTATATTCTCTCTAGCTTTCAATTGAATCCTTTTACATTTGTTAGTTTTAATCCGACTGTTCATTACTTTGAAAGGATGAACCTCAGTTTCGTGATTTAGACCTCACTTGACCCCACTCCCAGAGGTCCACGGTGCAATGTTTTTTTTTCCCCACTGGGATGCTGACGGCGTTTCCCGCCAGTTTATTTTTCCTTTGGCGGCCCTCAGTCAAATTTTGGGTTCCTAAATTGGCCCTCAGCTGTCCAAACTTTGACAACCCCTGGCCTAAAATATATATTTTAAAAAGGCCTTCCGTCCACAGGGTAAGAACCCCGTGTCCAAGGACGGGAACCCCTGCCCTGCGACCCGGGACCAGGCCCTGGTCTCGGTGGACCAGGAGGAGTACTACATCCCGTCTGTGGACCTGCTCACTGCACAGGTAGGGCCTCCACTTTGGGTCTTCAGTGGAACAGTTTCAGTAGCGCTGCCAACGCCACTAACACTTGGTTAACTCTTTTTATGTAAGTATTTGGTTTTGGGACCCAGCCACACGCACAGATCTCCTGATCAAGAATACATAGACGCAGGGCTGCTCGATTATGGGAAAAAACATAATCCAGATTATTTTGGTCAATATTGAAATCATGATTATTCAAACGAATTTTTTGAGTTTGAAAACATTGAGTATTTATTCAGCACGTCTCTCCCAAAAAAAACTTTGTAACTGAGGACTCTGACATTCCGCCTTAAGAAAATACACAAAATGGTCAAAAAGAAAGTGTTCAAATCTAAAATGATATACAGATATGTATTCAGCTGTTCTGCCCTTTCTATAAAACATAAATAAAAAAAGAAAAACTCGATTATGTAAATTTTTTGACCGTTTGACGCTAAAATCGAAATTGTGATAAAAATTGTATTAATTGCCCAGCCCTACATAGACGTAGAGTGTAATATTATCTAATTTTTTTTGCGATAGTTGGCTGATCGGAATGGGAAAGAACCAAGAAGGGGGGTTCATAATGTAATGCTTCAATCTGAGATCTCCATTCGTGGTGTGGACTGTCTTTCTTCTCTTTCCCGTGTCAGGACCTTTTGTCCTTTGAGTTGCTGGACATCAACATTGTGCAGGAGCTGGAGAGTGTCCCCAACACCTCGCCCGCAGGTAACACCCTACAGCCTCACCCCCCCCACACCCCCGCCCCCCCTCCAACATGACCCTCACCCATCACCAGCACACGCTCTCCGCCGCCCACACACCCGGACAACGTCTCCGCCTCCTGCCACGGCCGACCTCAATAAACGTGCTTTCTCTCTCTCTCTCTCTCTCTCTCTCTTTCATTCCCACATTCATCCATCGACCTTTTGCACCCATCCATCCGTCCACCCCCCCCCCCCCCCGTCCTCCCACCCTCCCGTCCGTCCAGTGGCCCCTACAGACGTGTGTCCCCCCCCACAGGACGGGAGCTCCTCCCCTTTGGGGTTGATCCAGGCGGAGTCTGAGGGCGCCACTGGCTCCACGGGTAATTGAGGCTTTTTTTCGGGGGCGCCCGGGGAGGGCCCCGTCTTGGACCGGGCCCCGGGGGATGGAACCGGCCGCCTTCGTTAGAGTAGCTTTGCGTGCGTACGCCCCTCCTCCACGCCTGCATTTCAGAACACGCCGGTCGCTGTCACACATTCATGACCACGCCAAAAACATCCGCCATGGAGCTCAGCGACCGCCCCCCCGCCCGCACCCCCTTCATAAAAGACGTCCGCCGTCACGTTTTTATATCAGCCGGCTCTTTTTCTACCTGCAGGAATGTCCCCGAACAATGTCAAAAGGCACGGGTGTGTCTCATGCGAGTTGTGCACCCCTACACTAGGACGGAAAGCGGGGTCTTTACTCGGGGGGGCCCCCCTTGCTCATCCAATCACTCTTTTCCCAAGATGCACCAAAGGGGGAGGGGCCAGGAGCGGAGGGGAGTGGTGGGGGCGTGCCTGCCCAGGAGGAAGGGGGAGGCGACCTCAGCGGGAGCCAGTTTGTGTGTGAGACCGTGATTGGCTCTCTGACGTTGGAGGAGGCCCCTGACCACGCCCCTGTCCGAGGGACACGCCCCGGCCACAGCAAAGGTAGCGGGATGGACGGAGAGTCCGAGCAATCAGTAGTGGAGCGAGTTTGATCATTTTACTTTCACTTTCATTATGAAATCTATTTGTAATTATATTAAAAAAATATTATATTAAACATATTTTGATTAAAGTTATTTTAGAATTGTATTGTTATGCATGCTGTTTTGCTGTTAGCCTCTCCTTCTTTTGAGATGCTCTGCGTTCAATAAAATACAAATAATTAAAAAAATAACTAGTTAAAAATTTGCGAGGGTAATTATCCAGAAAATCTTGGTTTGGCTTTATATATAACTTATGACTTATAAATTCCTTAATAAGCGGATGCCTTTGAGGAGTCCTCCTAAACCCCCCTCCTCCCCTCCTCACAGTGGTACGGCCCGCGGCCCAGGGCGGCTCGGTGTCTTTGTGTGTGAAGAGCCCCCACAGCGACCGGAGCCCGGACACCTGTCCCTCGGGCCTGAAGGCGTCCCTCCCCACCCCCCTGAAGGCCTGCCTCCCGGGGCCGCTGTCCGTGGGCCCCCCCGCCGGCCCTGGCTCGGCCCCGGGCCCCTCCAGGGCCACGCTGATGGTGGAGCGCAGGCTCACAGGTAACGGCCGCACCGTGGAACCCCCACCCCGGGGAGAAGGGCTTCGGTCTGCACTGGGGAGGGAGCCTGGACTGTAGGTGGCGGGGTCTGGATTGGGGAGGGAGCCTGGACTGTAGGTGGACTGGGTCTGGATTGGGTCTGGATTGGGTCGAGATTGATTCTAGATTGGGTCTAGATTGTTTCTAGATTGACTCTTGATTGGGTCTAGATTGTCTCTTGATTGGGTCTAGATTGTTTCCAGATTGTTTCTAGATTGGGTGTAGATTGCATGAAGGCTGTTGTTACATTGTGTCTAAATTGTGTCTTGATTGGGTCTAGATTGTTTCTAGATTGTCTCTTGATTGGGTCGAGATTGTTTCTAGATTGTTTCTAGATTGTCTCTTGATTGGGTCGAGATTGTTTCTAGATTGTCTCTTGATTGGGTCGAGATTGTTTCTAGATTGTTTCTAGATTGTCTCTTGATTGGGTCTAGATTGCATGAAGGCTGTTGTTACATTGTGTCTAAGGTTGTTTCTTGATTGGGTCTAGATTGTTTCTAGATTGGGTTTCAATTCTGTCTGGATTGTATGAAGACTGTCTATATTTTTCTTAGACTGCGTCTACACTGGGTCTAGATTGTGTCCAAACTGGGTCTCGATTGGGTCTCGATTGTGTCTAGATTGTGTCCAGACTGTTTCTAGATGTGTGTAATGTTGTTCTTAGGTACTGGCCTTGCACAGCAGACAGTATTTACCTCTCTGATAAGGCCTGGTAAGCCTGTGTTGGTTGAGGGGTGTGTGCACATCATTAAAAGGTTTCTCTGCAACCAATTGAATTAGCTACAGCCAAACCAACCGGGTCAGCCAATCAGATCCCACCATCCCTTTGGCCTGCATTGAAGTTCTGTCTTTCCAAACTAAACACAATTAGCCATTAGAACATTAGAGTTTAAAATAACAGATAGTACTTCAATATATTCAACATAAAAATGATGGACAATAGAAATTCCGTAAATTACCTTTATTATGTTATTAAGGGTTATCAAGGTGTGCATAATGCACCAGCAAAGGATGGTCTCTATACCTTCAAACTGCTTAAATGTGCGGAGTCTTTTCTCCCTCCTGGCTACGTAGCAAAGCGGTGACCAATTACCGTACGTTAATTACGTGCGTTAATTATACACTCATACCTCAGACTCATACCTCACACATACCTCATGTTTTTTTTAGATGTATATAATCATACTTTTTACTTTATTCTAGATATTTTACAGGCGGGTAGAGGATACACTCCTGCAAGGTTTGATGGTTATTTGACCGATTCAGATCCGGTTGTCCATTACTTTAAGAACCAGGGGTTGCCAGATTCTTTAAGAACTACGGGTTGCCAGATTTAGCACTCGCCGGCTCAAATAGAAGAGAATCAGCTCAGCAATCAAGACGTCGATGCAACCACCTCATACGAGCCCGCCGCACACGAGAGTAGCCTTTTGTGGTTCGTTGGGACCTTGCCGTTGTTGCCGTGGTAACGCCTCGCGTGTCACCTCCCGCAGAGCACGGGTTGGGCGTGAGGAGCATGTGTGCGGACCCCCGGCGGAAGGGGAGGGGCCTGGAGGAGGAGAAGGAGAGCCCCGAAGGAGAGGACAAGATGGAGCAGTGGATGAGGAGCCGTTCCTCCTCGGCCTCCTCCGAGGACTACATCATCATCCTCCCCGACTGCTTTGACACCAGCCGGCCACTAGGGGACTCCATGTACAGGTACGGAGAGAGACACCAGCCGGCCACTAGGGGACTCCATGTACAGGTACGGAGAGAGACACCAGCCGGCCACTAGGGGACTCCATGTACAGGTACGGAGAGAGACACCAGCCGGCCACTAGGGGACTCCATGTACAGGTACGGAGCCCCGCTCTCGAACCCGGTCCCGTTGGACCACCCTTTATTCAAATTCAAATTCAAATTCAAAAAAACTTTATTTGTCCCCAGGGGGCAATTGAGGGCACGTCGCAGCAGCATTACAAAGGACAGGGCCCTGTCCAAACAAAAAACAAACGAAAACACAGCATTGCTACCTGGCAGACAATACACACAAGCACAGGTGTCTACAAATACACACATTTATATAAATATGTATAACATATGCAAAGTGCATGTTTATAAATGGAGAACTGACTCTTAAAAGTGTAGAATGTGTCAAATATGACATAAATATAAAGTGCAATCAGTTAATAAATACCATGCTGGTTATAATACATTTGAGATGAATTGAGGCGAGGTATTTATAGAGAGAGAGAGAGAGAGAGAGAGAGAGAGAGAGAGGAGAGAGAGAGAGAGAGAGAGAGAGAGGAGAGAGGAGAGAGAGAGAGAGAGAGAGAGAGAGAGAGAGAGAGAGAGAGAGAGAGAGAGAGAGAGAGAGAGAGAGAGAGAGAGAGAGAGTTCTTGAAACGGAAAGCTCTTGAGATGAGCTTTGAAGAGAGGGAAGGAGGGACAGTCACGGAGGGATTGAGGAAGGGAGCTCCAGAGTTTTGGGGGCCAATGGCGGTGAAAGACCTGCTGCCCCCCAGGGTGGGAAAAGGCTGGTGCGGGGGCCAGAGAGGACATTGTGGTGAGATGCTCTGAGGAAGCGGTGTGGAGTCTGAGGGGTAGTGAGTAGTCTTATCGTGACGTATCAGCGCAGTCATGCTTGTTGACGCTCCTCCTGCAGCTCAGCCTTGTCCCAGCCCGGAGAGCCCACGGCTGAGACCCCCTCCACCCCCGAGACCCCCCTGGAGGAGCTGGGGGGCCCGGGGGTGTCGGTGACCAGCAGCGCCAACGACATGCTGTGCACCTCCCAGACGCTGGACGACGAGCCGCTGACCCCCGAGGTGGTGGCGCCCCCTACAGCCGGCCTCACGCCAAGGTAGGGGGGGACACAAACAGCATCAATGGTGACATGAAAGTAAAATAAATGAGCAGATAATCTAATACTAGAAGGTGGTTAAAACCAGGAACACCTACTGTGGAGGGATGGAATCACATCCTTATTATGGAAAGGATTACATCGGCTTTGAGACCTCAACAAGGCACTTTATTTGAAAGATTGATAGCGTGTGTCACACCAATACGACCATCAATTTGTCTAAAGTGGAATTTTGTGTCCTTTTTGTTTTATTGTATAATCCTTCTGTAGAAGGTTTTATGTGTCATTGAGGTTTACTCCAACATGTTTGTTTATTCAGTTATTGTTCTTCTTATCTTAAGGCACGACATTTCCAGACAGGAATCAAATAAGATTAGAAAAACGTATCTCTTCTTTTGAGGATATCTAAGAAATAAGTCCTGGATTTGGGGTGGAAAAGATGGCCATGCTTCAACAGTGTGTGTGTGTGTGTGTGTGTGTGTGTGTGTGTGTGTGTGTGTGTGTGTGTGTGTGTGTGTGTGTGTGTGTGTGTGTGTGTGTGTGTGTGTGTGTGTGTGTGTGTGTGTGTGTGTCAGTCTGGAGGGCAGGGAAGAGGCGGCGGTGCAGGACCAGAATGCGGGTCAAGAGGTCGGGGAGGAGGAAGTGAGCTCTGACCTTTACCAAAACCAGGAGGGTGAGCGCACACACACACACACGCACACGTACACGCACACACACGAACACACACACGAACACGAACGAACAGAGCTTTTTTTTTTTCTATCAGGGTAGTTAATGCTGTTCTTATCCGCCGCATCATTTAATTTCTTTTGAAATTAAATATCTCCTTTTGGGGGCTTTTCACACCGAATATGATCTTGCGATTAAATTACTGATTAATCACTGCATGTCATGTGTTTACTCTGCTACTTTTTTCATTCAATTGACAGCAAAATATCAATATACCTTATTGCCAAATGCGACATAGTGCAGCCAATAAACATAAAAGTGCAAAAAGAAAATAGAAAAATAGATTAATTAAAATCTATAAAATGTGTATAGCTGTATTCCTGCCTGTGGCCATTAAACTTTACAACGCCTCCCTTAGAATGTCAGACACCCCGTATGTTTGTGTATGTGTATGTATATGTAGTGTTATATATATATTTATATTGTCCTTAAATTTATGTTGTTTGTATATTTGTATTTCTTAAGTTGTATCTTTTATCTTTTATGTATGTATAAATATATATATTTTACATTATATTTTATTCTCAATATTTGTTTATGGGTTGAGTTCGTGACAAAAATAATTTCCCCCTGGGATTATTAAAGTATCAATCAATCAATCAATCAATCAATCAATCAATCAATCAATCAATCAATCAATCAATCAATCAATCAATCAATCAATCAATCGCCATAATGAAAGCAGCCAGTAAGCCTTGGGGTGGTGGGGTGTGGCGGTGTGTGTTTCAGGCCCCGCAGACACACAGCCCCAGGAAGACACCCCCGAGGACCCCGCCGACACCCCCGACACAGCGCCCGACAATCCTGAGGACCCCAGGTCTGTCCGCGGCTCTGCCTGTAGATAAACTTAAAAAATGTCAGGCTACAGCACCAACGATGTTCCTCAAACGGTGTTCTTTGGCCGTTGATTCGCCTTTTATGTTTCTATGTTATTTTAATTTGTTTAAATTATTTTAATAAAACTATGTTTTTGTCCCAGCCATCCAGGAATCACAGACGAGCTGGTGAAGGGCGCGCTGTCTGTGGCCGCCTCCGCCTACAAGGCCCTGTGCACAGGGCAGGGTCCCACCCAGGTGAGCCCCCCCCAGCCCCCCACACCTGTCCGTGTTAGCTGGGGATCCGTCTCCGGGGAGAACTCTCCTCACTAACGTTCGGACGGTCAGCGAGGTTCATGTTAGCCGATGGATCAGACCGTTTGAACCCAACCATCGAAAGATTGCGAAAAGCAGTATCCTGGTATTCTACATGAAAGCGGGGGAAAACTACATGCAACATTGTGGTGGAACATAAGCGGAAATCTTCCATTGATAAGCATTTTGCCACCGCGAAACATCTACAGAACTACAGAACAGGCTGTTGCATCCAAGTCAATTGCCAGCGCAGAAAGACTCAAGCATCAATTATTCATAGGACCATTTCTCAGTGTTTTTGTTCTTTTATTTAAAAAATTGCAGTTATAACTTAAGATTTAACAGCAACCTTTTTGCAACTTTCACTTCCTCTCGCATTGTATCGTAACAAAAACCTGAAAAACACCGCAATTTTCATCATTGTGAACTTTCATCACAACAATCTCAAAAAAGGCCCGTGATATCCACGAGGGACTGATGAGCTCCATACTAATACAGCGGACCCATACCTCCTGTCCCCTCAGCCCCCGGTGGACGGCTCCACCCAGGACACCATGACGGCCGTGCTGGTGGAGATGGGCTTCGGAGACCGCACCCTGAACCAGAGGCTGCTGAGGAAGCACGGCTTCAACCTGCTGGACGTGGTCAACGAGCTGGTGCAGATGGCCGACAACGACTGGTACTCCACCCGCTACTGACCGGGGGGGGGGGGGGGGGGGATGGGGGGGTCTCTCAGACCCTCTCCCCCCCTCCAACCACTACTGAGGGGGGGGGGAGGGGGTGGTCTCTCAGACCCTCTCGCCAGTGGTTGGGGGGGGGGGGAGGGGGTGGTCTCTCAGACCCTCTCCCCCCTCCAACCACTACTGAGGGGGGGGGGGGGGGGGAGGGGGTGGTCTCTCAGACGCTCTCTCTCCTCCTCCAACGGCTACTGATGGGGGGGGGGTCACTCTCACCTCCGGAGCGGACCGAGGACCCTGGGTCGATGTGGGTGTTGTCGCGGTAACCATGGCGATGTGGAAGAGATGGAGGGACGCGCGAGAAGACGAATGGTACTAGAGAGAGGACCGCAGGGTTCCTTTTCTCCATGTGCTCGCTCGTTCTTTATTCTCTCTCTCTCTCTCTCTCTCTCTCTCTCTCTCTCTCTCTCTCTCTCTCTCTCTCTCTCTCTCTCTCTCTCTCTCTCTCTCTCTCTCTCTCTCTCTCTCTCTCTCTCTCTCTCTCTCTCTCTCTCTCTCCAAGCCAATCACTTAAGACGTTGTGGTATCCATGGGTTACAGAAAAGACTCAACTCGGCTCCATGGTTAACGCACACACACACACACACACACACACACACACACACACACACACACACACACACACACACACACACACACACACACACACACACACACACACACACACACACACACACACAAACGGCCATGGTCACACCTGACCTTCAACATGGAACTCTGGACTGAAGTGTGTCGAAAAAAGAAAATATCATTCCAAGTACTGCTGTTAGTCTCGAGGGGGGGAGGGGAGTTTAACTCCTCCCTGCAGTGTGGGGGTGGGTCGGGGGCTAAAGCACGGCTCCGGCCTTTTCCGGGGCACATGGCCTGTTAAAGATGTCCTTTAACTGGTCCTGTCCCCGTCGCAACGATGACCACCCACTTCCACCAGACTGCCCCGGTCAAATTAACTTTTCACCCGGTAAACAAGTCGCACGCACGCAAACACACACAGACACACACAGACGAATCGCACGAACAAACCGCGTCACCGTACCGAGGAATGCGCTGTAAACACCACGTCGATCCTGAGGGAGAACATGACGAAAGCATTCCACCACAGTCCAGTCACTCGCGCTACGTCACAGGGAGAGAGACCGACACCCCCCATCTCGCAGAGCCTCTACTACCTATAGGTTAAAAATAGAGGCGCCTGAGACCTCAATAGTTGTATCGTGCTTAAGATTTATAAGGAAGAACACATTGGGTGTTCACACTCGCATAGTTTGCATAGTGTGGCGGCTGGCCTCAAGTTGGCCGGCGGGATCACAGGGTACGCAGTTCTTAATCATTCTCGCCGTCGCATATCATCGTTCTTGTATTTACCTCATCCACTTGTAGCTATTTGTTCACTTGTATATTTGGTTGTTTATATATTATATATATACAAATATATATAATATATATATATGTATAATTTCAATGGGGAAAGTGAAATTATAAATAAGATTGTATAGTTGTGTAACTAGTCCATGTTTTAAAGTGAATTGAAATATCATACAGTCAGGTCCTTCGCAATTTGCACAACTGGACACAAGAGGGAGCCAGAGGGAAGAGAAGCACGCGTCACGCTGGAGAAAGCTGTGAATGTGTGTCCGGTGCGCTGGGAGGCGTCTCTCGGTCGCTCCCAGCGCGTCGAAAGCTCGATATGTGTGTGGAAGTGCGAGATGAAGGGAAAGAGCTTTGGTTAGTATTTATTGGAGCTTGCACTTTCTGTTTTGGCTAGATCTGACCCCGCTTCATCACCGCTGTGTTTGTTTGTTGTAAATGTTATAAAGGAGATGTTTTGTTTTTTCGTTTTTATGTTTTTTTCCACTTGAGATGAACTTTTCGGGGCGTTGGAGTTCTGTTGTGAATCCCTGACCTCTGGCACTTAAATACGGTTTAATCTAGTTTTAAACCCGAGTCTGAATCGTCAATTGCAGCCGCACACAAAGTCAGAGTTGCTCGTCATGGAAATATTTTGGACGATGTATCCATTCTGTTTTGGATTGTGATGAGAACGATTTTCATTACATGTTAAGGGTGAAAAATAGTAAAAGGAATTGTTTTATTTATTTTTTCCTCAAATGTTTACTTCATCTGGTTAAGCTGCTAAATTAATATTTATATATGTTACATCTTGATGAAACCTGATCCTTGTTTCCTTCTATGTTTGGATATTTATGATGACGCTTTGGTTTAAGTGGTTGGATTGCAGTAACGGTACACCTATTTTATCCTAGCCCGTGCCCAAAAATTCTTTCTTTTTTATACCAAAAAATGTGTCCTACTGTTGAAGATACTTAAGTAACAATCGGTTGGCCCTCAACAATACAGTTGCTGTTCAAAAAAAGAGATTGCCTGAGTTTTGTGGAACGAAATCCCAACAAATTAGTCCCAAGTGTTAGTCCATTGCACGGGGACTGTGATTTTAGAGGAGTTTTTCTTACATCGTTTGTAATGAGACAAAGGGGAAGTTTGCCCACTATTCAAGCATATGGTTTATTAGGAGTCATTGCTGAGATACAATCACTAAATACATCTCTTTGCTCCTAAATCTTATTTTATTGAATTATTTTTATTAAAAGGGCAACCCTGATGGAACTTGCCTGTTGTTAGCGAATTTTCCTCTAGAAGTTAAGTCATGCATCCCTTGGTTTTGAGCCGGAACTTGTTTTGATTTGTATCATCTTGTCAATAATGTTGAACAATATTTAGTCAGACAGACTGTCAAACCGCCTTTAATTTAACCAACTGCTGTACACATTCCACACATGAAACAGTACGCCGACAAAGGTTCTTGTAGAATACGCTGATGAGTGTCCTGCACTCCTCAACACCTAAGCCTCTTTGTTTTATCAGGGTGTAGGGTCGCTTTGAACAATAACACTTCAAGTATAGCCCGGAAGTGTTCAGGGGACCGGGCGAGATGCGTAAAGTAGATTAATCATGGTTCATCATTTTTCCTCTTCTCATTTGCACTTTATTGACATTGTATGTGAAGTACAAATGTATCTGTCTCTAATTAAAGTCACTACATTCAAATCCAACACTCTTGGGTCTTATTGTGCAAGTTGATGCTGTGTCGTCGGTTACCATGCCGACAAGGCTCAAGAGTTTTGCCGTTCTGACAACTGAAATATATGTTGAACTATACGTTCTCTTGTTGATTTACCATACTGCAACTTCTCAGGAACAGGGTGAAAGGAAAGGGGGAAACTCAATAACAATGTACAGACGCCTTGTTTCATCCACTCTCCTCATCTCCTGCCCCAGAAGATCATTTCTGTGGGTTCATGCGAACAAACCAGCAGCACACCTGGTCACGCATGCATTAAACCAAACTTAGCAAGTGTTCTGGGTGTTTTTCACGCCGGGACTCACCCCGCCAATCAGGATCGTTACCCATCATGCCTTGTGTTTTAAGGATTGAAGTACTCGCGGTAACCGTTCACCCACATACGAGAACCATTGAATGCTACGTCACAGTGCCAAAGTGCCGTTCAGAATATTTAATGTGACCAATCAGCTGCTGATAAAAATTACCTCACCTTTTGTAAATGCGTACTGTAGCATGCAAGATGTAATTTGTTTTCTAATGAAGCACTCATGCCACTGTACAGTATGTGTCTTAAAGCTACTACATGTGGTTGTAATGTTGTCTTTTGCCTCCAGGTGGCGCCAGGTCTCCTTTGTGGCCAAGTCGTTTCAGTGCCTTTTCCCCTGTTATCGTGTGTCCAAACCCTGATCTTCTTTACCACTGCTGTTTGTAATGTAATGACTGGAAACAGAAAAAATAGAACCGGTCCGTTAGTATATATACTAGAGCTGTCAAGCGATTAAAATATTTAATCGTGATTAATTGCATTAATGTCATAGTTAACTCACGATTAATCGCGATTAATCGCAAATTATTTTTCTATGCTAAATATCCCTTGATTTTATTTTTATTTTATTTATTTTTTAAATAAAATAATTGCGTTAATCGCGCGATACATTTTTTAACGCCGTTAAATTTGGTTTGCGTTAACGCTGTTAATAACGCGTTTAACTGACAGCTCTAATATATACAATCCAAAAATTAGGGCAATCACATTTCGGCAAAATGCTGTCGCCCGCTGGCAATCGTGTTTTCTCAGCGGGCAGAACAGACTCCTTACGGTGTATCGGTTGGGGATCTTGGCCCCGTACTGGATGTCGGCGGACTGTTGCCTGCGTTGACAGTCCGGGCATTGGCTCCCGTCTGAAAGAGAGACGCGTAAAGAGACCTTGCGTGCTGAGGAAAACAATCTCATTGGCTCTGAGAACAATATAAAACAACCATAAAAAAATGTGGGCATGCCTTTCTTTGAGGCTTTTGCAAGAGGTTTTTTTGTGTTAACCCTTTTTGTGTGTGTGTGTGTGTGTGTGTGTGTGTGTGTGTGTGTGTGTGTGTGTGTGTGTGTGTGTGTGTGTGTGTGTGTGTGTGTGTGTGTGTGTGTGTGTGTGTGTGTGTGTGTGTCTCTCTCTTCGTGTGTGTGTGTGTGTGTGTATTTTATCATTATTATATGCCTCCTACTTACTAAATAAAACCACAATATGTGTGTGAGCTCTCCTCTCAAACTTCCGAACAATCATTTCTTAACATAACAAGATGGCTGTCCTGCCTGTAAATGAAGCTCAATACACCAAAGGCTTGACTGAATCGTGTTCTACTGGCTCCTCGCCCCCGGAGAACGTGAGCTGCGGCAGCGCACCTAAATCTCAGGTTTCCAGTCCTCCATGAGCACCCTGATTACTGCCACCCGAGCCCAGGTCTGAGCACCCTGCCTGGGGTGACACCTCGGCCCCACATGCATCTTTCAGCAGGCCTGCTGCTGACGGACCACCGCGGAGCAACCTCAGCCAGTGGGGGGGGGGGGGTCTGTCTGTGTGTGTGTGTGTGTGTGTGTGTGTGTGTGTTTTGTGTGTCTCTGTCTGTGTGGGTGTCTGTGATGGTGTGTGTGTCTGTCTGTTTGTTTGTGTCTCTGTCTGACAAATGTCCTTATTGTAAGTCGCTTTGGTTAATAGTGTCTGCTTAATGCCCTTAATGTTAATGTCTAAATGTAAATGCATGTGGGTGTGTGTGCGTGTGTCTCTGTCTGTGTGGGTCTCTTTCTGTGTTGGTGTGTGTTTGCCTCTGTGTGTGTGTGTGTGTGTGTGTGTGTGTGTGTGTGTGTGTGTGTGTGTGTGTGTGTGTGTGTGTGTGTGTCTCTTTGTCTGTGTGTGTGGGTGTGTGTGTGCACGTGTGTTAGTGTGTGTCTTGTTGTTAGCCGGTTTGTGTATGTAAATGTGCTGCTAGTGACCTGCTGCTACCGTTGACTTTAGTAAACGAGACCCCTAGGGTGACTCTAAAGACCCCTCCAGAAGGCCGGAGTTATTCATGAGCCCATTACAGACACACAGTCCACCCCTGGCCCACTGTCTATTGTCTTTCTTGGCTCTTGGAGCCAAACAGCCGGGTCAACCCAACTGTAACATGCTAAATAGCCTTTAGTGTGTTTAGGCGTATGCGTGCGTGCGCGTGTGTCTGAGAACGCCCTGTGATACAGATCATGTCTGGACGTCGGCCATGTGGTGAATGTCATGTCTCCACACTGGCTTTCAGAGCTAAATGAATGAATTGAGGGTTGATTTGCATTCTGTGGAAAGTGAGACACTTTCATAAGTCACGTCTGTTTTTGAGTTAGCGTGAGGCGTCTTCATGACGTGATTGTACCTGCCGGGGGCGCTGTCGGCTCCCTCTGGACTGACTGGGTAGAGTCGTCCCCGCTGGGCTTCTCTGCGGACTGAAGGAATAACAGGGTGCATCTAATGTGGAACTCATAAGAGGAGAGTGATGCAGAGCAGTACCACTCAAACATGCTGCAACGCTGCATAGTTCAAGGATCGATTTCATTCATATTTATATACACTCAAAATAGGCAAACATATATCGCTAATGTATAGGCTATGTAAGCATTGTGACAGCAACAGAGTCATATATATGTATATACTGTATATATGTGTATATATATATGTGTGTGTAAATATAAATATGTGCAATATATATATATATATATATATATATATATATATATATATATATATATATATATATATACATAATGTTTGTGTGTGTGTGTATATTCATAAAATATATCTCTTCTATTCTCCCTAGCTTCGCTGGAGGGACGGACCACCTGAGAACAGGATGTGAACCCGACCTCAACAGGCTGTGACATTTCCCTGCTCAGCTTTCAACCTCCCGCACACACAATCACCTCCAGTCATTATCACACACACACACACACACACACACACACACACACACACACACACACACACACACACACACACACACACACACACACACACACACACACACACACACACACACACACACACAACCACACACACACAACCACACACACACACAACCACCTCAAATCACCACCATGCACACACAACCTCACTCACCACTCACAGCCACACAAAAAGACACACACATACACGCACACGCATGCACACACGCACCCAGGTCTGCGTTGCATCCTGGCCCCGTGGTGGTTGAGGGTTCTGTTCCCAAACCAGGGGGAACATTGCAGCGTATCAAAATAAAAGTACCCGCTGTTTGTCACGGGCCATCCTGCGGTCCAACATAGACTGCCGACGCCTGGCCTCCCAGTGCATGGCTGCCATCGTGTAGCCTACACACACACACACACACACACACACACACACACACACACACACACACACACACACACACACACACACACACACACACACACACACACACACACACACACACACACACACAACAAACGGTATAACCCAGACAATAGGGTCAACCTGGTACCTGGGGCAGGTTTGAACAAGCTACCATACTCTTATAATAGTTTCTAAGAGTCCTGCAAGGTTTGAAGGTTCAAGTTGCTGGTGAGTGACCGGTATGGTTGTTCCATGAGTGACGTTGCTCCCAGGATTGAGGAGATTAGACCTCCTATTGTCCAGGTGTGGAATAGTGTTACTCTGCTGTGGTCACAGCAGAGGATCGGAATATGTTCCAATCACAGAATGTTTTTTAGGAAGTTAACTTGAATTTTTTATTCACTTTGGCATGTCAGCAAGATTTAGTTTTCTTGCTGACTGAATGTGGTAATTGTATATGCTGTCAGATTATTCCACTAAAATTTGTTGGGGTGGTAATCACACAAAGTATTATATTCCCTCAAAGCAACACTGAAATAGGCTTAAATTATAGGGAATAACACAAGGGTTGATTATTAAACCATTAACTCAGCGGACAAGTAAGAATTTTTTAATTAATGTATGTTTTCCAATAATGTTCTGGCTTGCTTATAGCCCTTTGTTTGATTCATGTATGTTTGTGATTCCATGTTTAAGATATTTTAAGTTTGCCTGCTGGAGGTATTCTATATTCATCTATATGTAAAGATGAAGTAATTTCATTATTTAATATTATATAGAACTGTGTCCCATTATTCTTAATTGAGATGGGAAGAGTTAACTCTTTCAGTGCATTAAAATAACTATATTTGCATCTAAACTATTCTATAATTAAGAGTTAAAAAAAATGCTTACCTTGATGGAATCTGTTGGTTCCCCTTTGAGGAAATGGAGAAGAGCTGAGTGTGAGTTCCTATTGCCCTCTCTCTTTCTCTCACCTGCTCTCTCTCTCTCTTTCTCTCACCTGCTCTCTCTCTCTCTCTCTCTCTCTCTTTCTCTCACCTGCTCTCTCTCTCTCTCTCTCTCTCTCTCTCTCTCTCTCTCTCTCTCTCTCTCTCTCTCTCTCTCTCTCTCTCTCTCTCTCTCTCTCTCTCTCTCTCTCTCTCTCTCTCTCTCTCTCTCATTAACCCCCCTTATCTCCAATCATTCATGCTCTCATTGTTTCAAATGTTTGTTCAACTTTCTAATTTCTCCTTCTTTATCTCATTCTCTCCACTTATCTTTTGTTCCATGGAGTTTGTGATTGAAAGAAATCATTGTTTTGAACCATGCAAACTATCTCGTGTGTGTGTGTGTGTGTGTGTGTGTGTGTGTGTGTGTGTGTGTGTGTGTGTGTGTGTGTGTGTGTGTGTGTGTGTGTGTGTGTGTGTGTGTGTGTGTGTGTGTGTGTGTGTGTGTGTGTGCGTGCGTGCGAACGTTTGTGGGCGCTGGTTTCCTGGTTGTGGTGTCGCCTGTTCACCAGCAGAGGGCAATGAATGCACATGTTATGGTGCTATAACGACCCGGGGCCGGACAAAACGGATTCTGTCAAGTGCTTTTTGTGTTTATTGGCCGAGTAACCTGCTAACAAGGTTACCGGGAGAGAGACTGCACTAGAGGTGTGAAGGGGTTCAGATTCATATCGAAGGTCTTCACCCAAGTCACTGAAACTGCATGCTGCATCCATTATTGATCCAGAGTTTCATATACATATATACTTTATATATTTCATACAAGCTATATTAACAACATTTATATTCAAAAACCTTGCATGCGGACATTGTGTATCTCAGTGTGTATATCTGTGTCTGTCTATGTGTGTGTGATACGTACAATTAAGACACTCACACTTGACCTAGATGGCAACAGCCTCTTTATTTGATGGACAGACTGCTGACACGCTCTCTCTCTCTCTCTCTCTCTCTCTCTCTCTCTCTCTCTCTCTCTCTCTCTCTCTCTCTCTCTCAATATTTCACACAAGCTATCCACGTATCCTGGAGTGAAATGCATTCATCACATTCACGATCACGCACATATCAGGACTTGCACAGACACACACACACACACACACACACACACACACACACACACACACACACACACAAACAGTCCCAGAATAGAATGCCCCGGTACAATGTGATGCAGTTGCATAATGCCAGCTAGCGACCCGCTAGTAATGCACTTGTCTGTAAAGCCATCTGTATCTCTATAATGGTCTGAAAAGCCATCTTTTCCCTTTTGAGATCCCAATTATTTGACTGTTGAGATGTTCTCTGCCCACACTTTATGAGTTGGACGCTTCACCCTGTCGGCGGTGAATAATTATGTACGCTAGGGACAGTTAGTCCCATAGTGTACCTCCTGATTCACCAGCTAAAGGCTAAGGCACACGGCAAATTAATGAATGGAGCCGAACACTGGTTCAGAAGGATCAGATCTGAATCTATGGACGCCAGATAGAGCTAGTGGCCGCATGTCTCATGACCTCTCTCCAACAAACAGACAGAAGCGCACACGCACACACACACACACACACACACACACACACACACACACACACACACACACACACACACACACACACACACACACACACACCCCCCCAGCCAAAAGACGAGTACATGTACAGACATGCACACGCATGCACATCATGCAAATGTCCCGAATGTATATTTACATACACACACGCACACACGCGCCATTAGTGTCTGAAGGGCCATGAAGACTCCATTCATGGTAAAGAGCGCACTGAAGTCATCAGTATGTAAACAGGGCAGCTGAACCATTACATCACCGATCTGTGCTGACCTCATCCTTTCTGGGCCCCTGGGGATACAGATGGCTTCTGTATCATATGAACGCACAATTACACAATCACACAAAATAGGAATTTCTTTTTTTTATACATATATTTCCTGGTTTGATAGAAGAATTGTTGGATACTGTTGTATGTTTGGTTGCTTTTCTTTGGCTTTCCCTGCTTCCCTGCTGCTGCTGCAGGCTACTTACATATAACTATTACTGTCTCTGCTTCTTATTTGGGTCATGGACTTAAAGCTATTATATTCTGTTCTAGATATGAGCTGGTTTGATACAGGGATCTGACCTGAATAATTGACCCACTCGGTGTTGGTCTGGATGTTGTGGGGAAGAGGTTGTTCACAGTAACTTCCCTGTTTGTTTCTCGTTGCCACTGTATGGGTCTCTAGGGTAAAGTCAATTAACTTCACCCCCCAGAGACACCAGCCTGCCACACACCATGGTATACAACTCTCCGTGTAATAAAACCATCCATTGACATGAGCTAATACAGACGTTCTATATTATATTTAGCAAAATTAAATGAAATATAATTCAAATATCCATCTTTACCCTCATCAATCAATTCAATTGAGTTGCTTTCGATGTTGATAATAACCAAACAAAAGAGATCGACTTAAATGCTGTTGTTTCTCTCTTGACTCAATTAAAAAGAGCTTATTAGTCTTGGAAAATAAACTGTACATTCTCTCTCTCTCTCTCTCTCTCTCTCTCTCTCTCTCTCTCTCTCTCTCTCTCTCTCTCTCTCTCTCTCTCTCTCTCTCTCTCTCTCTCTCTCTCTCTCTCTCTCTCTCCCCATTCGCCGACCCGATGCCGGTTGTGTGACGTCACGGGGCGGGGGGGGCTGGGTGTTCCTCGGCCGCGCGCCGCCTCGGTACCAGTCGCAGTGGGAGACGCAGCCTGATCGCATCTCTTAAGACGCGCGGCTTAACCAACGCTACGGGAAAAATAGTTTCGTGATTAATTGTTTGCATTCCTCGGACCTTTTTCTGGAGATAAGCTGAGAGTTTAAAGAAGCGGCGTTTTGCACACAGGTGAGTTTTATTTGTTGTTGAAGGAATACAGCAAAATATACTTTGATATATCGCGTTTTGTAGCGCGTTGTGTGCTGCTTTTGTAGAGGACTTGGTTCGAGAAAATGTTAACCTAACTAAAAAAACTTTGATAATGAAAGGTTACTTTCACGATTGTTAATGGTAGTTGTTCTGGGGTTAATGCTACTCATTTGTTTTTGTAAAAGCTCGTTGACACTATCGTTAACTAAATGCCAGTAATAATCAGTAGGACCGTGGCTCAAGATTAGATATGATCAGCCGTGTTTGCCCAGCTATGCGGGAGACAAACAGCCTCCAACAGCACGGAGCGCAACCTCAGCGTCGCTAATAAGACGGCTCTCCTGCTGTGACTGCAATGAAAGACTCAAAGCTTAGCTGAACCTATTTTCTTTAGAAGTGTGCAGTCAGCTCGGTTCCACTTGGTTAATATCATCTGAACGTGTGTTAGTACGCTTCACTTAAATGTAAGACCTCGTCAAGAATCGGGGCCCGTCTACCGTGACTTGAGCTCTCGCTGTGTTCCTAATGACTAACAGCCTCGTTCAAATAGCTGACTCATAAATTCGGCTTATTTCCCCTCTTCCACCAGGTCTCAGGCGACGGCACATCCCTTTCTGTCTATCCTCTGAGAGGGGGGTCTTCATTAGCCCTTTGAAGTTGGATCATCAGAGGTGTGAATGCTCAGTCACGACAAGTGACTATCTTCCTCAAGAGTCCTCACCATCTGGTGAAAGCAGTCGTTGGGAAGCCCTCCATCTGGAAATAACTACCAAAGGATACCCTACCCCTATATCCTCACAAGCCCCAAAGAAGAGACTCTTCTCAACTTTGACCCACCAGAGAACTATGGGGAACCAGTTGACCGAGATTGCCCCCAACACCCCCTTCCTGCCCAGCTTCCAGTCCCTACACGTGGTGGTGATCGGCCTGGACTCGGCCGGCAAGACCTCCCTGCTGTACCGCCTCAAGCTCCGGGAGTTTGTGGAGACCATCCCCACCAAGGGCTTCAACATGGAGCGCATCAAGGTGTCCATGGGCAACTCCAAGGCGGGCGGCACCACCTTCCAGGTGTGGGACGTGGGCGGGCAGGAGAAGCTGCGGCCACTGTGGAAGTCGTACACGCGGCGCACCGACGGCCTGGTGTTCGTGGTGGACGCGGCCGAGCCGGAGCGGCTGGAGGAGGCCAAGGTGGAGCTCCACCGGATCAGCCGCTCCCCGGAGAACCAGGGCGTGCCCGTGCTGGTGCTGGCCAACAAGCAGGACCGCGACGGAGCCCTGTCGGCCCTGGAGGTAGACACGTGCGCTTTACTTGTAGTGTTTCGTTACTTTGTGTGCGTAGACTTTGTGCATAGACCCGGTTTTAGGTTTGGCCTGATAGTAGACCCAAGAAATGCTATGAGTATGTTCTCAGAGATTATAATCAATCGAGATTCTTTGAAAAG
This sequence comes from Gadus chalcogrammus, assembly GCF_026213295.1. NCBI lineage: Eukaryota > Metazoa > Chordata > Actinopteri > Gadiformes > Gadidae > Gadus > Gadus chalcogrammus. The sequence continues at coordinate 22,585,248 of NC_079413.1, read as the reverse complement.
AGAAAAGTATTTATGATTGCCATTAACTTGATATAGGGTTAGTGTGTAGATGTATTTGTCTGACATTGTCAGAATTTTTAACTAACCTAACTTAACTCTATTTGAATGACCTCAAATCCTAAATCGATGACTCGGCAGCGAGATTGGGTTGGTACCTAGTATCATCCAACTAGTACACAACACAGCTGCAATAAAGACGGGCATTGGTGAACAAATATTAGCTATGATAATTCAGATGGTAAATGATGGGGTTGAGGCCAACAAGGTTGTCCTTTCAGAGGTTTTCCCTCCAGACCAAAGCCATGAAGTTGAAAGGTGTCTTAGCTGAACAATTGAACATTTTACTGCTTATTTATGTCCAGTTCATTGTGGCAGCAATGCTGTGCTTGTACACAAGCTGTGTGATGGATTTGGATGTTCACTTGTGGCACGGTCAACTAGGAACATCTTGCAGCATTTGAACTGTATGCGTTCCTGAACGAACCACGTTGAAGCCGCCCGCTAACCCATCTTCCGTGTCTGGTGTTTCAGGTGGAGAAGGCCCTGTCCATCCATGAGCTGAGCTCGTCCACGCTGCACCACACCCAGGGCTGCTCTGCGCTGGACGGCCAGGGGCTGCAGCCCGGCCTGGAGAAGCTCTACGAGATGGTCCTCAAGAGGAAGAAGATGCTCCGCCACAGCAGCAAGAAGAAGAGATGAGCCGGACATCAGGACCGCCATGAGAGACGCAGCCTCGAGAACAGAGAAGATGTATTTTTTTTTGGTTATTTTCGGTCCATTGGAGATTTGACTTGTCGCGCACACAGGGTGAAAGGGTGCGCTTTGTCCTTGGAAGGACAATCTAAGATGCAGACGAAGACTGAAGGAAGACGGACAGATGCGGGTTAGGAACACAACCTGTGGACGATGTGTTGAGTTTCTTTTTTGGGGGGCGTGTCCTAAGCCCTCCATACAGCAGCTCGCTGCTGACCCACAGTCCCTCTGTTTCATCACACTTGAGTAGAAGTACTTCTCCTGGAAAACCACGTTGTCGTCACGTCACGCTTTTCTTCTAAGAGCAAACAAGGAAACGGTGCTGCGCATGGAACTAAAGACAAGCTGACCATATCAGTGCAATATACGTTCCGAAACACAACCAAACGCGACACTCTTGACTCACTCTTTTACCTTGGTGGATGTGCACAAATGGAACACCCTCCCCCTTTGACTCACACAGCCTCCTGTTAGGACTTAAGACTCACCGAACCTGTCGTGTCAGTGCAATGCTAGACCAGCCCTATAGCACGCGTGTTCCTTCCACTCCTTTTGATAGAAGACTTCTTTCACTTAAGTGTACCACGTTCCTTACAGTTCACCACGTCGCATGTGTGACCATAGCTCTTTTGTTGACCAAAAGACTATAGATATACTGGTTGTTATGTTTTTCATTTTTTTGTACCTTATCCTGAGCCTAAAAGAGGTGTTTATAGTGTTAAGCTTTAAGACGACGGTGGAGTTGTGCCATCCGACTCTTCACAGCGTCACGGTGTCTTTCATGGTGTCCGGCGAGTGGACGGACACAATGGCGTCTAATGTGGGACAAACAAGCCCTGAAGCAGCTTGCCTTTCCCACGTATAGGTTTAAGTTTCCTTTTCAGTTTCCCGCCACTGTTGTCGTGTTCACGGTTCAATGTTTTGCACGGCTGGATATCTGGTTGGCTGGTTTGCTCAGCGAAGTTGTAACCACAAAACGTTTATTTTACATATTGTACATATGTTTTTGTAATACTTATGTAAAATGAATAAATTATTGAACAATATGCCATCATAGTTTTGTTGATTATATCCCTTGTGTTCTCTCTGGATCTTCGACGGATGCATGCGAGTTGAGAAAAGCTGGAAGTTCTATTTAATGTGGTGGTCTTTTAAATGTACGGTGATCTCTGAGGTCAGTCTGGTTTTCTGGGAGTAGCAGGACGTCCTGGGAAATTCTCCAATGATACCATGAGCTGCATTTGCTTTTTTAAATTACATTAACACAGGCTTGCATTATATGTTGGTTTTGCCTCAAAGATCGTCAAAGACCCTTTGATACCATCATGGCTTGAGTCTGCAGTATGTATCAAATACATTTCAAAAAGAGACCCAGGGTGCTATTTTAGCTGAAAGGCTGTATTGGCCTTGAGAAGAGGTCCTCCTATAACTGATTTGTTTACTCTTGTGTAATGACTCACTCGGCCTCATTCCTCTCCTTATCGCCATGTTTGTTCAGAGCTATTAGGTGGCCGGTTTCACATCGCTGCTCTAATTCAAGCTGCTTCTTCCTGATGAGTCTATTTAGTCCTTTCCCCTCGAAAAAATACCTGTCAATCACACTCAAGTTAGAAACTTGGAAACTTAGGTTTTCCGACCTTCCGAGTCTTTGACGCTGGGCCTTCAGTTTTCTGTGCTTGTGTTCCAACTTCTACTTGATCGTACGTTATTTGTGCATCCTAATATCAGGATATAGATTTTTTGGTGTGCATGTCTGTGCGTGGGCGAAGGATTGAATACTAATGTAAGCTCGAGAGGTTTGTTTTTGGGCCTTTCAAAGGTAGATGGTTGTAGCTTTCAACTGCGTGCATGCACACAAAAACACAGAATAATTAAACCCTATGAAGATATGAATGATCGTCCATA
>NC_079413.1:22575090-22577590 GCF_026213295.1 Gadus chalcogrammus | reverse complement strand
GTGAGCGCTGTGTAGTTTGCGATGCGTATCTGAGGTCAGTGTTGCCAGATTGGGCCAGATATCCTGCCAAATTTGGCAACCATGGCTGCAACGTGCTCCATTCAGGGTTGCCAGATTGGACTTCTGTCAGGGCTGGCCCTGAGTCCCCCGCCCGGTACGGAGGGTGGGTCCCGGGTTCACAGACGGACCGGAGGGAGGCACCCGGTCTCACACACCATTTCAGATCAGAACGGCCATCCAAGAATAGAACTGGGCTCCTTCACAGAGGCTTCTGTAGGGGGAATTACCTCCAGTTTTGCTGATGGAGCTCTTTTGAGTAACCAATGGGATCAGGGCTTTTAGCGTTGGTATTTTATGAATATGAAGGTGAAAGTATTCTGTTAAGGAAAATGAAGGACTTTTGGATAGAAAATGGTTTAAGGCTCAGTTTGGCAGATTGCTTTAAAAAAAGAGCAAAACTTTTAAAAGTTTGACATCCTGTGTTCACAACTTTCTTAGGAAGGATCTTTGAAGTAAGGAAGCCAAGAATTATCAGGGGATAAAATACATGTGATGCTTATGTGAGATATGGATCCTTTTACCAGATATGGGATATCTGGTATAGGAGTGTAGCAGTCATTCTAAGTGCTGCTTTGCATAGTTCAGCGTAGTGAGATAAGATTAATGTCAAATTCTTCAGGGGATTTCGATCTTTCATGTTCGACTTGTTTTTCTCTGTATCTTTAGTTAAACAAGAATGTAAAACGTTGCATAGAAAGCCCAAGGTCAAAGCTGAGGAACAAGACACAGTTTAATACTTAAAGTCTCTCGCATCTTACTGATCATCAGATTGTTTGTCTTCAGGTCATATAATTCCATAAGAGAGAATTCATGCATGACTCTATGTTGATGTGCATACTCTTAGAGCATTATACATATAAATGACATGCATCCCTGTCTTAATGTTTTTATACAATAAACATTGAGTATGATTGGATGCAGCAATAGTTGTCCTGTAAAGAAACATTTACAGAATAAAGTGAAGGACAACAGCCTGAGATAGACATGTAGGCCTCAACAGCTCAATGTTAGGTCCTTGTTTTTAAATGTCACTTCTTGTCACCCGAGACACATGGCAAAGCAAGTCCCACGGTGTATGTCAATCATGCGTCAAAGTCTTAACCTATCCCATGACATTTACTGCTGTAAAAGCATTTTTGAAAATGATTCAAGTGCACAATTTGGCTCCAACAACTAACCTTTGTCCTAAACCCTTCCTTTTATACACAATTTTAAGGATTGTCATCATTGCATGTTGGTTCCAGTTTCTGATCTCAATATAAACCTTTATATTTGATTATTATATCACTTTATTATCCCATGCATTGTGCTAAGGAGCAAATACCATTAGATTCATGTATTTAGGTTAGTTTTAGTTTCCTTTTTGTCTTCCTCCGCCACTTGCATGGCAAGCACAGATCAAAACCTTGGTTCTATCTACCAATATCCATATTATTACATTTCTTTTATTGTGTTTTCCTCCACCCCTCACCATGACTCATCTCTCCCCGTGGCCCGAGGCCGCCACTCCCCCGCGAGGAGATGACGTCCAGGGCTGCCCTAACACGACCCTCCCCTGCAGGCTCTCTGGGTCCACGCCCTGGGCGCTGTCACGGGGCTGGGAGGAGAACGCAGCCCGCTGCGCTGGAACCGGCTGGGCCGGACTGCCCTGCGAGGCCCCAGCGACTCCTCCCAGACACATCCAGCGCACGCTGTTACAACACCGCCACACGTGATGGAAGTGGTGGAGTGCAAAGTTATGAGTTATGAGACAAATCCGCCCTTATTGGTCCGTCTGGGCAGCAGTGTTAAAGGACAGGTCAGGTAATGAAAGGGAGTTACAGAAATGAAAGCGAAAGTATCTCCAAAGAATCACAAAACTCCACAACGATATTGGTACACATACCTGTAGTAAGAAAAAGAAAGTGCAACATGCAAAGTGAGAATGTGAACGCAAATATTGTTTTTGTACAGTCAACACATCTTATGCATACCTGCGTTTCTTATGAAAGCATGCTGTAGTTGTAATAGAACACATAAATATATGTGATAGAACACCATTTGTTTATTGGCTTGTGTCTGTGTTTCTTCTCTGATGTGTAGCAGTAAGGGCAGGCATGGCGTGTTATTCAGGTATTATTGTTACCAGGGGAGAGCTGAGGGCGGTGAATGTACAACATGATCACCACATGTGGGTTTCTAAGAAGACTCCCTGTAGAAGTTATACATAACAAGATGTAACGCTGATAAAGAATATTTGAGGCGCCGCTGTGTTTGTTGTGAGTTTGTACGTGTGTGTGTGTGTGTGTGTGTGTGTGTGTGTGTGTGTGTGTGTGTGTGTGTGTGTGTGTGTGTGTGTGTGTGTGTGTGTGTGTGTGTGTGTGTGTGTGTGTGTGTGTGTATCCGTGCATGTGCATGCATGCATATTTGTGAGAGTATGTTTATGTGTGTGTCTGTGTGT
>NC_079413.1:22500090-22555090 GCF_026213295.1 Gadus chalcogrammus | reverse complement strand
AGTGTTCCACGGCATTGAGAAGACCCGTCTAATAAAGGCCTATAAAATGTCTGTTTATGGCATAGATTTCTCCTCAGATTAGGCCAATAAAGCAATGATAACAAAAACAAAAAAAACACAAACGCTCGATCAAAGGCCCGACCCGACCCGGCAGGCCGGGTCGGGTCAATCAAAACCCTCGTTGTTTAACATGAATTGGCTAAACAAATGACCACTGTAGCATATTTAAACACAATTCAAATTGTGCAGAGAATTCTTTCCATTGGTCATTCTCAGTGGCGGCTGGTGATCAAACATGTTGGTGGGGCACAGTAATAGACAGGGGGTCTGAAGTTCTCCCCCCCCCCCCCCCCCCATCATTTTTTTGGAATTTATTAGATTTGATTTCCTGTATTCTGGTGCATTTTGGGGATGGCCACTACCTATTTACCTGCTTTTCATTCAGATTCATAGCCTGCATCCTGACTTGCAGGGCCTGGACAAGCTTACACAGCTGCATATACAGACCTACTTCATGGCCATTCCACCAACCATTGCTATTTGACCCATTGTTGTTATTCTGATATTGAGACAAATCATGATCACTGTCCTATAGCGTCCATTTTTTGTGAGTCTCAATGTCTACTTGAAATGCAGTTAGAAACATGGGACAGTTGCTTCATTTTGTTTATATGCTACAGGCCGAAAGACTAAATTAATATGTAACTTACTTTCTCCTTTTAAGTATAACATTGCTTGGGGAGTCCAATTCCTCCACTGAAAAGGGTGGAAAGTGCTTACAACTCTCTGCTAGTTAGCGATCTATGACACTGTTGTTTTTTATTAGTCGTCATGAAAAGAAACATAAGGGGTAACACTGTTGTTTTTTGTTGGTCGTCATGAAAATAACAAAAGGGCTTAACACTGTCGATATTTATCAAATAAAACATAGGGGGTAACACTGTCGTTTTAATCAAATTAAACACAAGGGGTAACACTGTCGTTTTAATCAAATGAAACACAAGGGGTAACACTGTATTTTTAATCAAATGAAACAGAAGGGGTAACACTGTCGTTTTTATCAAATGAAACATGAGGGGTGACACTGTCATTTTTCTTTGGTCGTCATGAAAAAAACATAAGGGGTAACACTGTTGTTTTTGATTGGTCGTCATGAAAAAAAACACAAGGGGTAACACTGTTGTTTTTTATTGGACGTCAAGAAGAAAAACATATTTGAAAAAAGAAAAAAGAAATGTCCTAAAAATAAAATATAAGGGGTAACACGGTTGTTTTTCATCAGTCATCATGGGAGAAAAACATAAGGGGTAAGACTGTCGTTTTTATCAAATGAAACGTAAACACTGTCGTATTTTATCTGTCGTCATGAAAAACCCATAAGGGGTAACACTGTCAAAATGTGTCGAATAAAACATAGGGGGTAACACTGTCGTTTTTACCAAATGAAACATGAGGGGTGACACTGTCGTTTTTCTTTTGTTGTCATGAAAAAAAACACAAGGGGTAACACTGTTGATTTAATCAAATGAAACACAAGGGGTAACACTGTCGTTTTAATCAAATGAAACATAAGGGGTAACACTGTCGTTTTTTATCGGTCGTCATATAAAAAACATAAGGGCTAACACTGTCGTTTTTATCAAATGAAACATGAGGGGTGACACTGTCGTTTTTATCAAATGAAACATGAGGGGTGACACTGTCATTTTTCTTTGGTCGTCATGAAAAAAAACATAAAGGGTAACACTGTTGTTTTTGATTGGTCGTCATGAAAAAAAACACAAGGGGTAACACTGTTGTTTTTTATTGGACGTCATGAAGAAAAACATAAGGTATAACCATTGACTTTATTCGGTGTCTTGAAGGTGCATTGATAAGTTCGGAGGTTAACACTCTAAACAGCTCAGGTTCGGATCATCGCAAAAAAGTCGACAGGGGTACCACTGATGTTTTTTATTGGTCTTCATGAAAAAAAAACCTATTCGAAAAAAAAAAGAAAAATTTCCTTGTCAAATAAAATATAAGGGGTAACACGGTTGTTTTTCATTAGTCATCATGGGAGAAAAACATAAGGGGTAAGATTGTCGTTTTTATCAAATGAAACGGAAAGGGTAACACTGTCGTATTTTATCTGTCGTCATGAAAAACCGATAAGGGGTAACACTGTCAAAATGTGTTGAATAAAACATAGGGGGTAACACTGTCGTTTTTACCAAATGAAACATGAGGGGTGACACTGTCGTTTTTCTTTGGTCGTCATGAAAAAAACCATAAGGGGTAACGCTGTTGTTTTTTATTGGACGTCATGAAAAAAACATAAGGGGTAACGCTGTTGTCTTCGACAAATAAAATATAAGGTGTAACAGTGTCGTTTTTTATTGGTCGTCATGAAAAAAAACAAAAGGGAAATAATAGAAATACACACATACATTTAATGTCATGTATATCCTCTTTATTGATGATTGATTATTGTGTATTGTCCTCGCCTCAGTGGTGCAGTGGTGTGCACTCTGCCTAACCCACTGGAGACCGCGGCTCAATTTCTGAGGAAAACACAATATCTCTAATTTTAAACGTAATGGTATCAAGTCCGTTTGATATCCTCAGTTGGAAGTCTCTTATTTCTATTTCATGCGAATTATAAAGTCAAGTATAACCATTGTGATTACTTTATTCGGTGTCTTGATGGTGCATTGATAAGTTCGGAGGTTAACACTCTAAACAGCTCAGGTTCGGATCCCCGCAAAAACGTCGACAGTCGAAACTGTTATTTTTTATTGGTCAACATGGAAAAAACATGAGGGGTAACTCTGTCGTTTTTTATCGGCCGTCATGAAATAAACATAAGGGGTAACACTGTTGATATTTATCAAATAAAACATAGGGGGTAACACTTTTGTTTTTCTTTGGTCGTCATGAAAAAAAACACAAGGGGTAACACTGTCGATATTTATCAATTAAAACATAGGGGGTAACACTGTCGTTTTTATCAAATGAAACATGAGGGGTGACACTGTCGTTTTTCTTTGGTCGTCATGAAAAAAACCATATGGGGTAACACTGTTGTTTTTTATTGGTCGTCATGAAAAAAAACATAAGGGGTAACACTTGTTTTTTTATTGGTCGTCATGAAAAAAAACAATGGGTAACACTGTTGTTTTTTATTGGTCGTCATGAAAAAAAACATAAGGGGTAACACTGTTTTTTTTTAATTGGTCGTCATGAATAAAATATATGGGGTAACACTGTCGTATTTTATTGGTCGTCATGAAAAAAAACATATGAAAAAAAAAAAGTGTCCTTGTCAAATAAAATATAAGGGGTAACACTGTTGTTTTTCGGAAATTAAATATATGGGGTAACACTGTCGTATTTTATTGGTCGTCATGAAAAAAAACATATGAAAAAAAAAAAGTTTCCTTGTCAAATAAAATATAAGGGGTAACACTGTTGTTTTTCATCAGTCATCATGGGAAAAAAAAATAAGGGGTAACACTGTTGTCTTTGTGAAATAAAATATATGGGGTAACACTGTTGTTTTTTATTGGACGTCATGAAGAAAAACATAAGGTATAACCATTGACTTTATTCGGTGTCTTGATGGTGCATTGATAAGTTCGGAGGTTAACACTCTAAACAGCTCAGGTTCGGATCATCGCAAAAAAGTCGACAGGGGTACCACTGATGTTTTTTATTGGTCGTCATGAAAAAAAAACATATCTGAAAAAAAAAAGAAAAGTTTCCTTGTCAAATAAAATATAAGGGGTAACACGGTTGTTTTTCATTAGTCATCATGGGAGAAAAACATAAGGGGTAATACTGTCGTTTTTATCAAATGAAACGGAAAGGGTAATTTTTCGTATTTTATCTGTCGTCATGAAAAACCGATAAGGGGTAACACTGTCAAAATGTGTCGAATAAAACATAGGGGGTAACACTGTCGTTTTTACCAAATGAAACATGAGGGGTGACACTGTCGTTTTTCTTTGGTCGTCATGAAAAAAACCATAAGGGGTAACGCTGTTGTTTTTTATTGGTCGTCATGAAAAAAACATAAGGGGTAACACTGTTGTCTTCGACAAATAAAATATAAGGTGTAACAGTGTCGTTTTTTATTGGTCGTCATGAAAAAAAACAAAAGGGAAATAATAGAAATACACACATACATTTAATGTCATGTATATCCTCTTTATTGATGATTGATTATTGTGTATTGTCCTCGCCTCAGTGGTGCAGTGGTGTGCACTCTGCCTAACCCACTGGAGACCGCGGCTCAATTTCTGAGGAAAACACAATATCTCTAATTTTAAACGTAATGCTATCAAGTCCGGTTGATATCCTCAGTTGGAAGTCTCTTATTTCTATTTCATGCGAATTATAAAGTCAAGTATAACCATTGTGATGACTTTATTCGGTGTCTTGATGGTGCATTGATAAGTTCGGAGGTTAACACTCTAAACAGCTCAGGTTCGGATCCCCGCAAAAACGTCAACAGTCGACATTGTTATTTTTTATTGGTCAACATGGAAAAAACATGAGGGGTAACTCTGTCGTTTTTTATCGGCCGTCATGAAATAAACATAAGGGGTAACACTGTTGATATTTATCAATTAAAACATAGGGGGTAACACTGTCGTTTTTATCAAATGAAACATGAGGGGTGACACTGTCGTTTTTCTTTGGTCGTCATGAAAAAAACCATATGGGGTAACACTGTTGTTTTTTATTGGTCGTCATGAAAAAAACCATAAGGGGTAACACTGTTGTTTTTTTATTGGTCGTCATGAAAAAAAACAATGGGTAACACTGTTGTTTTTTAATTGGTCGTCATGAATAAAAACATAAGGGGTAACACTGTTGTTTTTTATTTGTCGTCATGAAAAAAAACATAAGGGGTAACACTGTTGTCTTTGTCAAATAAAATATATGGGGCAACACTGTCGTATTTTATTGCTCGTCATGAAAAAAAACATATTTGAAAAAAAAAAGTGTCCTTGTCAAATGAAATATAAGCGGTCGTTTTTAACAAAAGATTACTAAAGGGTAACACTGTCGTTCTTTATCTGTCGTCATGAAAAACCCATAAGGGGTAACACTGTCGAAATGTATCGAATAAAACATAGGTGGTAACACTGTCGTTTTTATCAAATGAAACATGAGGGGTGACACTGTTGTTTTTTATTGGTCTATTGCACTGCCATATATAACCTCAGACATAATTAGATTAAAAATCTCAGTGGGAAGTGGAGAGGGCTGTGAGCTAAACCCCTGGAGACCGGGGTTCAAGTCCGGTTGATGTCCTCAGTTGGAAGTCTCTTATTTCTATTTCATGCGAATTATAAAGTCAAGTATAACCATTGTAGCTACTTTATTCGGTGTCTTGATGGTGCATTGATAAGTTCGGAGGTTAACACTCTAAACAGCTCAGGTTCGGATCCTCGCAAAAACGTCAACATGGAAAAAATATGAGGGGTAACTGTCATTTTTTATCGGCCGTCATGAAAAAAACACAAGGGGTAACACTGTCGTTTTTATCAAATGAAACATGAGGGGTAACACTGTCCTTTTTTATCGGTCGTCATGAAAAAAACATAAGGGGTAACAATGTCGATATTTATCCATTAAAACATAAGGGGTAACACTGTTGTTTTTTATTGGTCGTCATGAAAAAAAACACAAGGGGTAACACTGTTGTTTTTTATTGGTCGTCATGAAAAAAAACACAAGGGGTAACACTGTTGTTTTTTATTGGTCGTCATGAAAAAAAACATAAGGAGTAAAACTGTTGTTTTTTTATTGGTCGTCATGAATAAAAACATAAGGGGTAACACTGTTGTTTTTTATTGGTCGTCATGAAAAAAAACATAATGGGTAACACTGTTGTCTTTGTCAAATAAAATATATGGGGTAACACTGTCGTATTTTATTGGTCGTCATGAAAAAAAACATATGAAAAAAAAAAAGTGTCCTTGTCAAATAAAATATAAGGGGTAACACTGTTGTTTTTCATCAGTCATCATGGGAAAAAAAAAAGGGGTAACACTGTCGTTTTTATCAAAAGATACGTAAAGGGTAACACTGTATAGAATGGAATAGAATAGAAACACACACGCACACACGCACACTCAGATGGATCCGACCGGGATTTCTGTTGCGATGGGTTTCCTCCATCAGCGACTTATACAATAAACAAATTATATAAAACAAAACCCCTCTTTCCTTTTCAAATAATAGTATGCAAATATGTTGAATAGGCCTCCATCTTTGTTATACTTTTAAAATGTTCCTATATAGCCTATTTTATAGCTTACACACTGATATTTTATCATATTGGTGATGAAAGTTGGTTGGAGGGGCCCCCTAGGAATTTTTGCCTGGGGCCCCCACAGACTCTCAAACCGCCACTGCACAGGCCGGGGTTTCCCCGCCCAAATGAGACGTTAGCATCAGCACGAGCGTGTAAACGTATGATCACATGACTCAACAACACAAGGGCGGGTCTTTGCTTAGCCATCATAAGGGCTCGTCGTCATGGTAATTAACAGCTGAAAAAGCCTGGATGTGAAATCTTTCTTTATGGTGGGGTTGTAGACACAGAGATCATACTGTACTCCCATAGACCCATAGTCCCATACAGGAAATACTTGAGGTTAAAGGATAAGGATAAGTAGAGTATCTTATAGCATACAACCAGTGGAATTCAAACATGACCTGAAAGACCGGAAAGTCCTTGCGGTTTGTTTTCTGTAGTGCTTCAATACTCTCTCTCTCTCTCTCTCTCTCTCTCTCTCTCTCTCTCTCTCTCTCTCTCTCTCTCTTCCCCCCTCTCTCTCTCTCTCTCTCTCTCTCTCTTCCCCTCTCTCTCTCTTCCCCCCTCTCTCTCTCTCTCTCTCTCTCTCTCTCTCTCTCTCTCTCTCTCTCTCTCTCTCTCTCTCTCTCTCTCTCTCTCTCTCTCTCTCTCTCTCTCTCTCTCTCTCTCTCTCTCTCTCTCTCTCTCTCTCTCTCTCTCTCTCTCTCTCTCTCTCTTTCTCTTTCCTTCTCTGCAACAGTGAATTATCTCAGGTCTTTGTCTCAAAAGCATGCACGCACACACACACACACACACACACACACACACACACACACACACACACACACACACACACACACACACACACACACACACACACACACACACTCACACACACATAGACACACACACACACACACGTGCACACACACTGGTCTACCATACAACAGGAAAGCTAAGGTTAACCAAATGACTTGTAAAGTCTCAAATAAACAATGTTGTCAGCCAGTCATTATGCACCAGGTGACCGTAATACACGAAGACAGACAAGCCTTCCCTCCAGCACAGAAAACCATCAAAGGTATTTTTGGCGCCTTGTTTGTAAGGGTTCAACCTCAGTCAGTGACTCCTTTCCATATTCAACCCAATCATCTTCTCTGTGTTGCTCTTTATCTCTTCATCAAATATCGTGAGTTCACCTAATCTCGAAGTGTTTGGCAGGTGAGGAAGACCGACAGGAGTCTGGCATAAACAAACCCAGAAAGGGGGTGGGGATCAAACCGAAGACACATGCCTAGCATAAGTATAGAATCTGCAGACTTCAGACAGGGAGCCTCTTCAAGTGGGAGCTGCATCTTCATAGCAGCAGCTACTCCCCACAGGATAATTAAAAAGAAAAGTGTTGCCTCTTCTCTTCTGCCTCTCCTGCTCTTAACGCTCTCTCCTTCCTTGAGACGGGGGTAAGGGTGGCCGCCGTCCTCCACGTCTGTTGAGGTGCGAGGAGCCAGAGCAGAATGCTGAGCAGTATTGAACCGCGGGAAACCGAGCAGACGAGGGGGTCTAAGGGTCATACAGCTTGTAAGGACACACACGCAGAAACACACAGCACTGGAGGTGTACACACACACACACACACACACACACACACACACACACACACACACACACACACACACACACACACACACACACACACACACACACACACACACACACACACACACACACACACACACACACACACACACAGAAACACACAGCACTGGACGTGTACACACACACACACACACACACACACACACACACACACACACACACACACACACACACACACACACGCAGAAACACACAGCACTGGACGTGTACACACACACACACACACACACACACACACACACACACACACACACACACACACACACACACACACACACACACACACACACACACACACACACACACCAGCATATGCAAACACGCACATGCATGCACAAACACACAAACACACACACGCACACACACACAGAAACAAAACAATGCACTTGCACTCACACACACACACATACACACACAAACACAAACAAACACAGAAACACAAATACACCAGCACACACACACACACACACACGTCCAGCATATTCACAAACACACATGTTATGCACCATGCACACACCGGTCTAACAGCCCCCCATATGCACACGTGACCCCCCCCCCCCCCCCCACCCACACACACAAACACACACACCAGCACATACAGATACACCTATGCTCACCCCTCACCCTGTCCCATCTCACAAGCCGCCCACAACAGACCTTCTGTTGGGTGGTCATAGCCTTTGACCCCCAACAGACCAACACACACACACACACACACACACACACACACACACACACACACACACACACACACACACACACACACACACACACACACACACACACACACACACACACACACACACACACACACCAAACTGTCATCCGCAGGCACCTTGACCTGCTCAACCTTTCCTTTTTTTGAACCCCCCCTAGGATTTTCTCTCCCATATGGCAGCTACTCTCGCTGACTCACACACACACTCACACACACACAGTTTGAAGCCCCCTCGCCGTGGTGGTGGGGACATGTCATGCACCAAGTATGAAAGGCATTATTATGCAGTTTCTTCACCTGGTGATAAAAGTTCAAACTCTCCTTCTACACTCCCATGTATCACATATGGATGACGTGTTTGGGGTTCACTGAATATGGAACAGGGAACACAACCATTTTGAACCTGAGAGCTACTTCAAGGGTACTGAGTAATACAAAGGGCTACTTGTTTGGTACAAACTTCCTGAATAACAAAGTTGCACAGTCACCTTTAATGATAAGAATAATAATAAGAATAAGAATACATTTTAACTTAATATTGTCAGTGCCATCAAATCTACTTCCATGCAAGTGTTGTGGATTCAAAAGGAACATTTACATACAATTAAACCCACATGTTAGACAGAGCTCCACGGTGACTAGTGGTATTTTTAGAACATGGCTTGTGGCCCTCTCATGGTCCCAGCCTACCACCAGGTGTCCGTGGGCCACGCCTTGGCCAAACCTTCTATAGAACGCAGCGGCTATAGATTCAACCGCCAGCCGTTTCTTATAGGACCTGCGGTCGAAACTCAGGTCGTCTGGTCTACCTGCGACTCATAAAGACACGTTGGGGTCCGAGGACGTGTGGAGTCAGAAGACGTGTGGAGTCAGACGACGGGTGGAGCTGAGTTCCTCGGCCCGATGCCAGATGAGGACCTCATGTCTGAGTCTCTCTCATGGCTGGGTTCTTCCGACGGGGCCACAGTTGGTTTAGTGCTCCTCTGATGCGTCCACAAGCTGTGGTCGTGCAGCCTGGGGTCCGTCAGAACCTGGACACTGCACAGAGCCTCCTCTCCCTCCGTCCCCAGATGTGAGACCAGTCCCACATCTGGGGAAATACCTCGAACATGAAACACAGACGTGGTTTAGTACCGGCATTAAACTGTACTACAGCTGTTCTTGTTTTTTTGCCTACATAAAAGTTTCCCAGTTGAAACAAATGAAAAGAGACACACTGGAAACTTCAGAAATGTCCAAAAATATATTTATTAAATATTAATATTGATATTGCATGTTATTTATTAAACATACATTTTGTATCTTCAATGAATGCAATGTTTGCCTTTTTGAAATAAACATTGGCAATCAAATGGATGCAAACAGCCTCAGGAAACCTTCTGCAGTGTTATTCAAGGCTTTGTTTTGAAAAGAGATGCAGGCCATTCTGTTCCAAAATACAGCAATCTCAACATCACCGGGTAGCCATCATTACTAGCCCTTATCTCTGTCTATGTACTGAAGTCTTTAACAGTCCAATCCATGAACACCCACTCACTGAGGAGAAAAAATTTGAGATAAACATCCCAGTCTATTTGTAACGGTACATCTGGTGGTGTTGCCTCCTACACAGACAATCATGTTTCTGGACATGATGGCTGTTATTACACTGTCCAGCACAATGACAATGGCAGTGCTGTAAACACACACACGGGCACACACACACACACACACACACACACACACACACACACACACACACACACACACACACACACACACACACACACACACACACACACACACACACACACACACACACACACACACACGCACACACACAAACTGTCATACGCAGGCACCTTGACCTGCTCAACCTTTCCTTTTTTTTTGCACACACACACAAACACACACACACACACACACAATTCAAACATGACTTGAAAGACGGAAAAGTCAATGTGGTTTGTTTTCTGTAGTGCTTCAATGCTCTCTCCAACAATGTATTATCTCAGGTCTTTGTCTCAAAAACATGCACACACACCACACACAAACACACACCCACACACACATATAAACACTCACAAACACACACAAATGCACACAGAAGCACACACACACACACACACACACACACACACACACACACACACACACACACACGCATGTATTCCTGCACTTGTGTTCTGCCACAAAGACAGTTACAGATAAGCGATCATCAACACGATCCTTCAAGATACGAAGAAAACATAAACACATTGAACTCTGGGAAATATAGATAGAGGTTAATGGGTAGACATACACACACTCATGCGCGCACATACACAACATTAACAACATACACACGAAACACCTGTCCATGGTCTCCCCCCCCCGGCCAAACGGTGATCTTGTCATTACACAGGTAGTATCCTCATGCCACATCCTCTAACAGGACCCTGGGCGTGCTGTGAGCCATAGGCATCACCGGAGGCACGCAGGGCACACTCACATTCCTCAGTGGAACAATAACACGCGTCAGGATGTTAGTCTTGGTCCAGGAATGTTATCAGGCAGGGGCAGAGAGGGGAAGCGTGGGATGATTGGTTGAATAAGCATTTCACATGGAAGATGAGGAAAATGAGGACAAAATAAGTGACCTGCAATGAGCTGCGGAAACTCTGCTCTGATGATGTTATAGGGTATCGATCCCAGGAAAGGACATCTGAAACAGATCGCCACATGGATAGCTCAAAATCATGCGAAGGCAGAACACTTGATCGTGCCGTTGAGGTGAGGAAGTCAATTTTTAGGTGGTCCTCTTTTGTGGCCCAGACAGAAAGAGAAACCAGTAAACCACCAGAGTCTGGGAACAGAGAAGTGCTTTGTTTCTAACTCACCCAATCACCACCTGTTGTACATCATAAGGCTCCAACATGAATGTTAGAGTAACGTTTGAGAAACTATAGACCAACCGATCTTTGTCAACCACACTCCACCGAACATATTGAAACATGCCTGGCTGGCATTTGGTTTATTAAACCTCAATCTGTTAACAATGGGCCCCTGTCACCAACGTCAATGAAGAACACATTGTGTTCATTGTGTTCAAGTCAAGTTTATGTTCTGTAGGCTTAGTTAACTTCAAGCCTCAAAAGGATTCACAAGCCCACTTTAAGATCCACATTTTGATGGCTTTCCTAAACCCTAGAGCAGGCAAAGAAAACCACCTTCCCAAAACCCCAATGAGAGTAGGGCCAAACACTAAGGAATATGTTTTGGTCTGTTTCAAACATGCTTTGCATATGAAATACACAGCATCAGTGTTGGAAGATGTGCTCTTCAATATCACCAGCAATTAACACTCTAACAGGATTGTATTCTAACAGGATTAACAATCTAACAGGATTTAATTAACAGTTAAAGCCAGAAACTGGCTTTAATCCATATTGATTATTTCAGACTTGAAGATACTGTTCACTTATAGTGAATAGTCACTGATAGTGAAACGTCCATTTCAGTTGTCCAAATAAGGCCTTAGACTAGACTACCAGTCCACAGAAATGGACTTTCATAGCAGTGCAGTCACACTCATAACTCAGCCTCACAGACTGTGAAACAGAACACAATGGGCAATCACACCCTATAGCCCCGTAAAACCACTATGTGTCCTGTCACTGTGTGTCCTGTCACATGCCGCGACCTTTCACCTCATCGCGCGCGCGTGCTACATTCTGACCTCGACCGCCAGTTGACACTCAGAGTGTTTCCGTGCGTGGTTTATTTACATTCCTGGCTAAAGACGAGAGCACAAACACAAAAGCACACCTTGAGAGTGTACCGTCATTGTTTCCCCAAGGACCTGTGTCACAGATTTCACTAGCATGTGTCACCACAGCCTCCTGCTACATCCCTGTCCTGTCCCTCTTCCTGAATAGCCGGAATGTTTCGGTCTGCATATCTGCTCCATGTACCAGACCACCACGTGAGTTATGAGTGTGAAATTCATGCTGTGCTGAATGTGCGCCCGACACACAAACACACAAGCACACGAGCGCATGGGTTTGTGTGCTTGTGTGTCACAAACTGCCCCCGCATATGAAACACACTGTGACAGCGGGAGTCTTGAGAGGGGAGCAACAATGGTTATACCCCCTGTGCTAATTATTATGGGGACTCACCAGGGCACTGTCATAGAGCCCGGGTTGATTTAACCATTCAAATGTCAAGCTGCTCTTTTAGCATAGTGACACATACTGAGCTGTTATCGGAAGCTAGAAATAGCCGAGGCGCTCTAAGGTTAAGTTTGTAATGTGTGGCGTCAACCACAAATGTAGACGTAGAAAATGATATCATAGAATCATAGAATGTTATGTAGAAATTGCATCAGTGTTTTTGGCGGAATAAGTCGTAGGTTCTATAGTTCTTCATAAAGACCTATTTATCATCTTTACTTTGTAATATTTTGAATGAGCTATAAAGTAAAAAGTAGATATGGAAAAAACACATTAAGTGAAGCATAACTTGGAAGCAATATAAATAGTTTTGTTATTTAGTGTCAGTAGGCCAAAGCATGCACCTCCTGCACCTCCTCTCAAGTATTACAACTTATGAGTAACAAATAAAGATAAAGCTATCGTACTAACATATAAGAACATTATAATACCAAAGCAGCTACGATGGTAAAGATGCTGACGCAGAGAAATGCTGATGCTATGCTATGCATCAGGTAATGCTGGTTTGCTCCCTTCACCTACACTACACTCCTACACATTCTTATAGGGATGCCTCATATCGGCCCAACCGGATGGGCCACTTCTAGGGTGTTGTCTCCAGCAGTAGGAAGCTGTTCTAGTGATGATCCTGAAAAGGAAGAAGCTGTTTTGGTACTGATCCTGAAACAGGAAGAAGCTGTTCTAGTACTGATCCTGAACAGGATGAAGCTGTTCTAGTACTGATCCTGAACAGGATGAAGCTGTTCTAGTACTGATCCTGAACAGGATGAAGCTGTTTTGGTACTGATCCTGAAACAGGAAGAAGCTGTTCTAGTACTGATCCTGAGCAGAATGAAGCTGTTCTAGTGCTGATCCTGAACAGGATGAAGCTGTTCTATTCCTGATCCTGAAACAGGAATAAACTGTTCTAGTGCTGATCCTGAACAGAAAGAGGCTGTTCTAGAGCCGATCCTGAACAGGAAGAAGCTGTTCTAGGGCTGATCCTGAAACAGGAAGAAACTGTTCTAGTACTGATCCTGAACAGGAAGAAGCGGTTCTAGTGCTGATCCTTAACAGGAAGAAGCTGTTCTAGGGCTGATCCTGAACAGGAAGAAGCTGTTCTAGAGCCGATCTTGAACAGGAAGAAGCTGTTCTAGTGCTGATCCTGAAACAGGAAGAAACTGTTCTAGTACTGATCCTGAAACAGGAATAAACTGTTCTAGTGCTGATCTTGAACAGGAAGAAACTGTTCTAGTGCTGATCCTGAGCAGGAAGAATCTGTTCTGGAGCCGATCCTGAACAGGAAGCAGCTGTTCTAGTGCTGATCCTGAACAGGAGGAACCACCAGCAAAAACACATGGAATAGAATGGAGGAGATGAGTAGGTGTGAGCCACTTCACACAGTGAACTGGGAAGACCTTGTGTGGGCACTGGGAACCCACTGAACGTGTTTGATCGTGTTTGTGAGCACATGTCCAAAATGCAAACACAACACACTGATGGCACGTCGTTCTTGAGTCACCTCTAGAGGGAACACCATGTTGCCGACAGAACAATGGGTGTGTTTTTGTATGCGTAACTATTAAATGAAGTTCCTAACATTTTGATCCGTGTGCAATAAGTCCCAGATAAGCCCTGTTTACACCGTCAGTGTGTCATTCAGTGGATGGTAGGAATGTTCCTTGTACTTGGGACGGTACATTGGAAGGGACTCACCGCCTTGAAGTCTTCATTCCTCTGTATCTACTACACAGTGTGTTCACATGACGCACACACAAACAAGAAACTCTGGTTCAGTAGCTTCGCAAGGAAACCATTAGTACCTCACAAGGCACTAGCTTAACTCTTCCTAAGCCTCAGAAATCAAGGTGTGTTTTGTCATGCAAGCAGATTATTGCGACAAAACCCAGATACTACAACCTGGAATGTGTCGAACAGAAGATGTGTATACTAGTACAGGTGACTGTAGGTCCATGGTAAATGGGCCAACAAGACTTTTGTTTCATGTTGACACAGGTCACTCTTGCACACACTGTTTAGATGTCGCTATGCCTCACACCAAGGATGTACGATTTGTGACTTAACTTTGCGCCTTCTTTCTTTGCTGTATATGATTATATATGAAGGGCCACATTTGATGATCAATTGGGTTATTATAGATGAATGAATCACTAAATTATCACTCGTGAAACTGACCACATGTGTTTTGAACATAAAAGTCTATAATTCATTGCTAATTACTTTGAGTTTCCAGGTTTGCTTTAAACTAAAAAAACATAAATGTGTCTTTGCTAGCCAGTGATAATCGGTAAAGCAGTAATAATGTACGTTTGTTTTTGCTTGTTACTGCGTGCGTGCGTGCGTGCATGTGTGCGTGCGTGCGTGCATTCGCGTGTGTTTGTAGGGAAAAGGAAGAACAGTCAATCGTCGGCACACTGCGCGGTAGATAATGAAGTGACCCATCTATTCTCCCATGCATCCCACACAGTTGCTAGCACACGGCGCTTCCTACACGCTCTGTCTCTCTCTTTCTTTTCCCCTCCCTCTCTCTCTCCCTCTCACACACATGCATAGACAGATCTATTTAGGGGGCTATTTAGGGCAAAAAGGCAAGTCAGTTTGCAGGTAAGTCAACAGGATTACCTGGACCCGGCAAACCGGCAGCGCCCTCTACTGGTCGTAAGGAAACGTGTTTAATGATGGCTTTGCCAATGTTTACCAAGCATACACATATTAGTGGAGGTGAAAATCCTGTTGCTTTTTGTGTGTATGTATGTGTGTGTGTGTGTGTGTGTGTGTGTGTGTGTGTGTATGTGTGTGTGTGTGTGTGTGTGTGTGTGTGTGTGTGTGTGTGTGTGTGTGTGTGTGTGTGTGTGTGTGTGTGTGTGTGTGTGTGTGTGTGTGTGTGTGCGTGTGTGCGCGTTCGCGCGTGTGCATGCGTGTGTATGTGAATGGCCATTAAACAGTATTAAGGTGAAACAGAGGTAAGCATTTTGAACAACCTTCATGCTCTGTCGTGGTCTGAGGAATGCCATGATTTGAACCATTATACGGATCTCACTTAAGTCAACTGAAAAGAGGGTCTGTTTTTGCCACCGCATCCTAAAAATAGAATCAGCCCTCAAGGATTATCCTTGCACTGCAAGCAGGGGCAAGCAGGGGTCAAACCCAGTCCAACGCCTTAACCACTCGTCCATCACAGTTACATAGCTCAGTGAGTGTCAGTCGTGCGATACTGTCAAGAAACTGTATGCCATTCAAAACATTCCACCAAGACTTTGGGTGAGGGACACTCTGTTTGGTGTCTTGCAGTATCTTGCAACACAACCATCCCCTCATAATACTAACACGTCCCACTTATTCCTCCTCCTCCTCCTCTTCCTCCTCCTCTTCTTCCTCCTCCTCCTCTTCCTCCTCCTCTTCGCCTTCCTCATCCTCATCCTCTTCTTCCTCATCTTCCTCCTCCTCCTCTTCCTCCTCTCCGCATTGCAGCTAAGCTCCCCAGTTATAATATTCAGGAATATAATTATATTATCATATCTATATATTTATATATAAATATACATATACTTCTATTGGTATATAAACATACAAACAAACACATATACATATTTACTTACACATATACGTACACATGTTTCATTACTCTATCTTGACAAAAGATTTGCCATCAGTTTTGTGTAAAGCAACTGTACAAATGTATGCTGAGGATTGTACATTGTAATAAGCTGAAAAAACTGTCAGTGAAATGGACAATATTTTATCAGCCAAGTTAAATAAGGTTTTTGATTGGATAAAACGAAATAAGTTGGCACTGAACATCTCGAGAACCAATTGTCTTGGAATCAAGTCATAAACTATCATCTACACCAAAGATGAGTTTGAACTTGTATGGGGAACCTATTGAACGGTTGGATAAAGTAAAATTACTGGGCACAATAATTGATAGTCAGCTGCCATGGGCAGAACACATTGATACCATAGTGAAGAGGATCGGTTGTGTTATCTTCATGGCGAGGAAATGTCTTTCTTATGTCCCTACACACATTGTGGGACAGGTGGCTAAATCTTTAATTTTATGTCACCTGGATTATTGTGCACCAGTATGATCCTCTGCATCTAAAGGTCAACTAAAGAAATGACAAACTGCCCAGAACAGAGCTGCCAGGTTAGTATTACATTTTCCCAGACGAACAAACACTACCGTCAACTCACATGGTTAACGGTTAGAGCAGGATGAATTTCAGTACCTCAAAATTTTTCAGGAACACTGACTTCTCTTCTCAACCCATTTCTTCTGTAACCAAATTATTAGTAGTCAGGTTCATTCTCATTTTACTAGTCAGCCGATGGTGGCCAGACAATGTTACAAGGTCCAAAATCAAATGCTTTAAAGAGAACAGTTATTTCTCATGCCATCAATCATTGGAATAATTGCCCACTAAATATACGCAAATTCAATAACAAAGTGTCTTTCAAGTACCATTTGAGAGTGCACTATTTAAATCTGTGAATGGACAACCTACTGTATGACTGCGATAATGAGTGTAAAACCCATGAATGTAATAACTTTTTCTGAATAGTTTCTGATGATGTTTACAATAATTTACTGCTTTTAGATGATCATTGTTACCTTACTGTAATAATGATTTGTATCTTGCGTATTGTTATGTTCTATGTCTTTCTGTGTGGATCCCGGGAAGACTGGCACGTCCCACTTTGGTGACAGCTAATGGGGATAATTTTAAACAATAAACATTAACCATGAACATACACATATACATATTTATTTAAACATACATATCTACATATAATCAACATATAGTGTTTGTGTGTATGTGCGCATGCGACTGTCAATTATAAGGGAGGAACGTCGCCATGTATGAAAAAATCAGACACACAAGTGTGTTTTGTGTGTGTGTGTAAGTATCATTTACAACTCTAGTCACAACTCTCCATTTCAGTAGATATATCAATTATTTAACACCACTTGTAGCTAACAGTAGAGCATTTGCTTTAGCACTTAAAGTTATGACGTCCAGTCCAGCCTTGTATGTATCATGCAGGCCCATGGGCGTCGATGTTGTGATCGCTTTACACCAACATCACTTTGCAGGGATTCCTAGCCCTGATCTTTAAGTTACGTCTGGGCTGATTCTAGTCTTGATGCACTCATCTCTCTGTTACAGTTAGTTCAATTCTTTCTTTTATTTGCCATGCAATTTCAACAAAACTTGGACTTTGGACAGGAGAGTGGAGTGAGACAGGGAAGTTTGTTGAGGTAGAAGGAAGAGGAAAATTCATGCAGCATCAAACTGCAGGCATAAATCAAACCTGGGTCACTATAAGAAAAAATAGATAGATAAAGAGATAGAGTGATAGAGTGATAGAGTGATAGAGTGATAGATAGATAGAGAGACAGACAGACAGACAGACAGACAGACAGACAGACAGACAGACAGACAGACAGACAGACAGACAGACAGACAGACAGACAGACAGACAGACAGACAGACAGACAGACAGACAGACAGACAGACAGACAGACAGACAGACAGACAGACAGACAGACAGACAGACAGATAGATAGATAGATAGAGGAATGGATAGATATATCATAGAGATAAATATATAGATAGATAGAGAGACAGAGGGATATATAGATGGATTAATGCATGGATAGATGAATAGATAGAGATATACAGAGAGAGATGGAGGGATAGATGGATAGATAGACAGAGGGATATATATAGTGACTAGTAACAAGTCCTCCTACTACAGTTCTCCCTGTACTGAAGGGGGCGACGGCAAAGTCTGTCAGGGCTATCCCTCTTACTCACACAAATACACACACACACATGCACACATATCCAAATTAACAAACACACGCACACAAATAGAAAGAGCGCTTGAACATGGTGAATCATAGAGAGAATCATGTTAATGTGCCGATTAACCCTCTCTCTGTACAGATCTCTTTCTTCTGCTATGATGGGAAACTGATTAATATCCCACATTTGATATAAACTAATTACTGGTGCTTGAAATTTATTTATATCCTATATTGAGCAATTACTAATTACTGGTTCTTGAAATGTTTTTCAATCCTATTTGGAAGATTACTAATAACTGGTACTTGAAAGGATTTAATATCCTACGTTGGATAATTGTAAATATATATTATCGAAACGAGGGGGGTGGCTGGGTAGCTTGGGGGGGGGGGGTCTTCTAAAATCACACAGACTGCTTTTAGAAAAGATAAGTTGTAGTTGTGATGACATTCAGTGATTTTGATGATCGTTCCCCATTAGAAACAGAAAAAATAAGCCTTATGTGAGCATTCATGGCTTCCAAAGTGCAGCATTAATTAATCGTTTTGATGACTGCAGCCTTTCAGACCAGTGAATTATGGCACTGGGTTTAGGGGTGAGATTTGACCATGGTCCCTGACCTCCCTAAACCTTATTCACAATATGGGGTACTGCCTCTTGTTACTTGTACATATCTTTTCAATCGTATGTCTAGCAGAAATTAAGGCTGCTTTTAAAAATTGCAACATTTCAAATAATTGTATATTAACTTGAAACATCATGACATTGATCTATGACTTAAATTACCTAGCATTATTTTTCTCAATGACTCAATGCAGGAAGCAGATAAATAACTTGGTCCAAACGACACACTTGTTTCTTATTGAGCTGATTATGTTGCACAGCTATAAACAAAGAGAGATTTCAGAACAACAATGCACACGTATCTTTCTTTGGGAAAAGCAGTCACCGTTGTGGGCTTCTTCTAATAGTTGCTATGGGTGTTGGTTGCATTCTGAGGTTCGATTTCGAAATGTAGCTGTTGTCTTTGCTCACACAAGGCCTGTTTAACTGTCATGTTGTGCTAATGCTATCTTGTCTTGCAGAGTGTCTTGGGTCTGCTTGTTGCTCTTTGGTGGCAGTCTTGCTGCATCAATGAAGGGTAACTTAATTTACTTATTTAATTTTGAACAATGATATTACTTGTATAGTGTGGCTTTCTCAAGGCATGTTTTCCCCCTTTAGGGTACAACAATCCCTATACCGATGCCAGCCGTGGACTTGGGGGTTTTCAAGAGGAGCAGCTTGTGTTTTCTCCATCAGAAGTATTGAGTTCCTATGGCCAAGCAACAGGCTACGCAGACAGAAGCTACAGAGCCCCAATAGCACTACAGATAAACTGGGACTTGTTCATGCCTCATGAGCCAATCACGTTCCCTTTAAACCCAACCTACAAGACTGTGAGAAGGTCTAATGATCTGCATGGCGGAGTATTCGTTGAGCCTTCTACCCAATCTTCAAAGCCAGGGAGCTTTGGTTTTCCCAGTTCTGTACCCTCCTTCGACCCTGTCCCCCATCATCGGTTCACCGACTCTGAGGTTACGCCCATCAATTCGACACTTGATGCTGACCCAGTATCTAGCATAGGATACGGCCTGCCTCAGCACCTCAGCCTCCAGTTTGACAGAGCAGGTGACGACCAAGGCTATTCCCCTAACTTTGAGGCCAAGCACCCTTCTTCTGAAAATGCACAGCTTCCTTCCAAAGAGGTTGGCCCCTCCAACTACAACTCGGACAGTGCTGTCCAGCCAAGCAGTTGGCCGTCTCGACCCTTCGAGAGCAAAGAGGCGCCGGTATTCTCCAGTGATTCAGCTCACCGGGCCCAGGCTGCGCCGATTGAAACCCCTGCCTTTCCCAGCTATAGGAGCCATTTTGTCTTGGACTCCACGCCAAGTAAAGGGGCTGCACAACCAGGCCGCTACCGTACGGTTACGCCACAGCTGCCCAGCACCCATCAGCTTGCGATGCCAAAGGAGGTGAGCATGCCGTTCCCATACACCTACATTGTTCAATCCAGAGGTCGCTACGGACGAGGAAGGAATGTGAACCGCAAGACCAGATACTACAAGAAGGGCCCTCCACCTGCCTCGTTTGGCCTAAAGAGACAAAGAAGATGGAAACTCTGATCCAACGATCATGTATTATCATTGCCTGTTGATGCACTAAAGCTAATATTATATTCAGCATTATTTTTATGTATTTTTATGATTTGGTTTCATTAAACTAAAATCAAAATGACTTCATGTTTTATTCTTTGCTTGGTATTTCTTTTTCAGAGGGAACTTACTGAACTGACTCCTGAGACTGTATTTATTGTGTTTTAAAATGTTTGAATGTCAAGCAATTCAATGTTGCAGAGTAAGAAGTGCATACCTTGTGACATGAACTGGTAATTATGGTTTGTAAGGTCATTCATGAAGTAGATAAACACTACTGCACTTCTTGATTTGTTAGGGTAAAAGTTGTCTGTTAAATCTAGAGTGAATATCTTACTAACTACTTGGTGCATGAGGCCTTTTGAAGTCATTGTAAATGCTGGCTTATTCTTTCAAACTGTCAATTGTTGACTAAATAGTTGGTCAACTTAATTTATGCTTTATAAACCACCTTAATTTATTTTTCTTGGTAATGAATATGTAGGAAAAATGCTTCATGAATGATTCATTCACTTAACTTTCAAATGCTTAAGTTGTTTGTATTGTGCTAGCCAAAATGTTCTGATTAATTGACCACAGTGGGATGAGGCGTCATTATCACCACATTGCTGTGGTAAATGTTTGGATCTGGATGATTCATCTGCTGTCTCGGGATACTCCATTTGCTTTAGCTGGGGAGGGTCAATGGCGTTGACCAGTTTCAATGGAGTATCTACTGCAAGTCTTCCCAATGTGTGGAATGTCTGAACTACTTTTACAGATAAGAATTGACACCAAACTACGTTTAGGTTATTTTACATTAATTGGTTATACATATTGCTTATTTCATCATCTCATCATCATTGGACCCTCTTCAGTTTGCTTACCAGCCAAGACTAGGTGTGGAGGACGCCATCATTTTCCTGCTCCACTGTGCCTGCGCCCACCTGGACAGTCCGGGAAGCACTGTGAGAATCCTGTTCTTGGACTTCTCCAGTGCGTTCAACACAGACTTTCAGTTCCTCTCTGAGTCCTGCCGCCTGCAGAAGTTTGCGGACGACTCTGCAATTGTTGGCTGTGTTAGTGAGGGGAAGGAGGAGGAGTACAGGAGCGTTGTGGACTCCTTTACCGAGTGGTGTGCAACTAACCATCTGCTTATCAACCCCACCAAGACTAAGGAGCTGCTGGTGGATTTCCGCAGGAGGAAATCTGCCCCTACACCCATCTCCATCAACGGTGTGACTGTGGATGTTGTCCAGGATTACAAATACCTTGGAGTATTCCTGGATAACAAACTGGACTGGGCCAAGAACACCGAGGCTGTTTATAAGAAGGGCCAGAGTCGACTCTATTTCTTGAGGAAGCTCCGGTCCTTCAAAGTATGTAACATCATGCTGAGGATGTTCTACCAGTCGATGATAGCCAGTGCCATCTTTTTTGCAGTTGTGTGCTGGGGCAGCAGGCTGAGGGCAGCAGATGCCAGGAAGATCAGTAGGATCATCAGGAAGGCTGGCTCCATCCTGGGGGTCCAGCTGGACTCTTTGGTGGTGGTGTCTCAGAGGAGGATGCTGTGTATACTACACAATATCCTGGACAACAATGCTCACCCTCTCCACCAGGTGCTGACCTCGAGCAGAAGCACCTTCAGCAACAGACTCATCCTCCCCCGGTGTAACACAGAACGCCAGAGGAAGTCTTTTCTTCCTGTGGCCATCAGACTGTTTAACGCATCTACCTCCGGCTGCAGAAGGGACCGTGGAGACACTATGCCCTGAGACCAATGTCACTTTATTTATTTAATTATTTTTACCCAATTTATTTATTTAATCACTTTAGTTAATTAATGCTGCCAACAATTGCTGCTATAATATTTATTTATCACTTTACCACTTTTACCACTAATACCACTTTTATCTAATCGCAACTTTTCACTTATTTAGTTTGTACTTATTTTATTTCCATCTATTTTTACTCCAACCCTGTATTACTTTCCCACCTTTGTATTGTAACTGTTGCACAATAATTTCCCTCGGGATAAATAAAGCATCTTGAATCTTTCATAGGTTCAACATTTCAGAGCATATGCAGGTATTTGAGGTATGTAGGTGTTGACTTTCTATACAATGAGATACTTTGTCTGTTCTTCCCCTCCCCGGGATATATTTTTATTAGAGCTGTCAAGTGATTAAAATATTTAATCGTGATTAATCGCATTAATGTCATAGTTAACTCACGATTAATCGTGATTAATCGCAAATTCTTTTTCTATGCTAAATATCCCTTGATTTTTTTGTCCCATAATTCTTCTAATTTTAATTCTCTTATCAACATGGTGAAGTGCATCGGCTTGCCTTCCGCAAATGATTTTTTATTGATAACATTTGCATATACTGATCAAAACAGGACGATACAAAAAAGAGCCTATAGTGCAATTAAACGACTGCTTTAAACAAATGTTAAACATTAAAAAAAAAAAGAAGTTTAAATAAAATTGCGTTAATCGCGCGATACATTTAACGCCGTTAAAATTGGTTTGCGTTAACGCCGTTAATAACGCGTTTGACAGCTCTAATTTTTATATTTGATCACAGGATAGAAAAGCAAGCGCTAAGAGAGCTTCCATTCTTTATAGAACTCTAATGTTTTATATCAAAACAATTACATTTTAGGAATGGGGAGTACTACAGTGGTGGGAAGAATAACGCAAACGGTACTATGGTTAAAGTATTTTTCTTGATAAATACTTAACAGTATGTACTTAATATACTTGTAAAGTATCTTGTAAAAATACTCTAACTTCATTAGATGCAATTTATTAAAATGTAACCTACGTTGAAACGGTTCCTAAAAGGTAAAGAACTCAAGTCATTAAGTGCTGTATCCAGAACCAGTGTCCAAAAACAATACAATGCTTACCTACATTACACTAGATATGTGCATTCCAAAATGAAATATTCCATATAAAAAGTTATCCTCACTCACTGTAACATGCAAAAATCACCAAGAGTTTACCCACTTCAAAACAAACACCAAAGAAACGTTTAAAATCATTTAGCACCTCAAGTCAACTGCACCTTCCCTTTAAGGCCAAATGGTCACCGTTGCCCTAACCATTGCAAGTCTTTTTTGTAACTAAAGATTCAAAAGGTCATTTCCAAAAAGGTAATCACAATAATCAGCTGCATTCACCCTCCGACTTATCAGGGTGCTAGACAAGTTAAACCTTTAGCTTTTCAGTTCAGACATTACTCTTCAGGTCATATATGTAAACACAAAACAGTATAGGCCCAATAGTGCCTCGATGGTTGCTCCATTGTGTTTAATAGATGTACAAGGTCAAACATAGTTAGCATTTCATTACTAACCCATCATAATTGAATGCTAGGGGAGCTCTTTTGCTGTCATGATCCATCTTGAGTTTTATAAAGAACAGAGGGGTGTTCCACGAACGGAGGTTTAACAAACACAGAGTTAACGCTGAACTCTAGGTTGATTGACCCTGTGCCGACCAACCCAGAGTTTTCGGTTCCACAGCAGCGGTTATGCATTAGTTCAATCAACTCGGGGTTGGTTAACACAGGGTTGTGCGCGTCCACGCCAAACTTAAAAAGACGTGATGTATGGATCATGGAAACCCTGATCGATATGGCAAAACGGGCCGCTAATTTCAATGAAATGGAACTCTAGGTTCTCCTGGAGAGCTATGACGAGGAGAAGGACATTATCACAAGAAAAGGGAACGCTAAAACCTCTGGAACCCGGAGAACCAAAGCCTGGCAGCGGATCGCTGACCGCGTAAATGCGTTAGTTACACGTCAAAAGCATGATCCTTAACATTTGAGCCATGAATATATAAATATCCCAGTTAAGCATTCTTAAAGATCCTACCACATAACCCCTTTCTTCTAAAACAATATGTAGCCTACTCCGATTGCTTCCAAGCTGTCAGAGGATCAAGTATAAAAATGAAGTATAAAAAACATACAAACTGGTAAGCTTTTCCCACCATCGTATTGGTATAAATTTAAATAAGCCATTTGTTTAAGCCAATCGTGAAAAGGCCGACAGTCGGCAGACTGGATCTGGCCCTCAAATTGTCTTGACCCCGGTGGAGGAGCTGTTAATAAACATAAATTCAGGGCGCCCTGGCATGGAGGGGGTACCTGGAGGTACCTACCACCTCAGAGAGTCATGGGCCATACCCCACACTGGTTGAATGTAGGTTTTTGTGTTTTCTTGCATTTTCGATTTTTTTTGCCTTCGAAGTAACACATGCAAACCGTGTGCTTGCCACAGCGCATACTATTCCAAATGTTTCTTTTTTTGGTAACTGGGTAGAAAACCTAAAAGTGACAATTCATCGACTTCACAGATCAAGATGGATCAGTGCTTGTAATGAAGCCGCCGGCTACGATCGAACATTCTCCAGTGGATGCAAGTCCGTTGGGACTATTTTATACATTATGTTGTAAATGCCTCTCGGCATAGTACTCAGACAATATTGCTCTTTGTATGATAGGAGGCCGATACAAATCTTTGATGGGTCATCTGAAACGACTGTGATGTGCTCAGCATCTCCAGCATTATAGCCATTATAGCCTATAGATAAAACTACCATTTGAAAAACCCGGAGGGCTACGCAAATAGTCTGGAGTGAACTGAAGCCAGGTCCTCGATTGGTAGTGTTGGCTATGTAAGGCTATTTAAATATATTAAAGATTTGCGCGAGAATCTATCTCTCCACTCCAGCAAAAAGTCATCCAATATGCCAAGATGTCGAGCCGTGGTCTTATCAATCGCTCCCGGTGGATTGCACGTATAATTTGCGCTCTGATATCGGCAGTTCTCTCATCAAAAGGGCATGCCATTGTGAACACATGAAATCTGCGGTGAACGCCGGTGGAAATACCCAAAACCGGGTTATGTTTCAAACTTAACCTGCGCAAAACCTGGTCCGACCAGGTTTGATTCAGAGCATATGTTGCTATAGCAACTAACATACCGTGATCCTTTTGGAACGGAAAACCTAGGGTTACAGCAAACCCTGGGTTAACTTACCCGGTTATGTGATAAAACCGGCTTTGTGGAACACCCCACAGGTTAAAGACTTTTAAAAATAAAGACAAGGCACGTATTTTGCTGTAATTCCGCTTTGTAGAAACAAGTCACCGAGAGTCAAATTGAAGTACTGAATAAAAACAAAAGTCAAGTTTAAAGTTACATTTTGTTTATTTTTTAAAGGGAACAAGCTTTTATGCTGAAAGTGCTAAACATTACTGAAGGTATAGTCAGTGTAGAAATCCATAAGCATGTGGGAAAAATACACAATTAATTGAAGGCCAAGTGGTCACCATTGACCCCTTACGGTCTCAGAGCCATAAGCACGGATGGGGGCGGTGGAGGGAAACCGCTGAAGTACTTCTTCTTGGATAACATCTGGCGGCTTCGGCGGTGTGAGCCCTTGGATTGGACAACGTAGGTAGATGCAGTCTGGTCCCTCACCTTCTTTGGCCTCTGAAGCCACTTGGAGCTGGGAAGCTGAGGAGCCTTCTTCGGTGGCTCGAAGAGGACTGGTTGTGCAGCGGCTTTACTTGAAGTAGAGTCAAAGCCTAAATCAGCCACATAGCTTGGGTAGGCAGGGGTTTCAACAGGAGCAGCATGGGCCCAGTGACCTGTATGACTGGAGAATACCGGCTCCTCTTCTCTGGTCATGTAGGCAGCCGAGGACCAAGTGCTTGGCTGGACTGCGTTCATGGAGTCATACTTGGAGGCGTCAACCCCCTCTGAATGAAGCTGTTCAGCTTCAGCAGCTGGGTATTGATAAACAGCCTCATCGACAAGGTTAGGGGAATAGCTTTGTGAACCTTCTTGTGCACCAGCTTGGAAGTTGAGGTTCAGTGAAGAGCTAGAGTCACCCCCTTTAGTGTCAGTACTAGGTACTGCTTCAGCCTCCAGAGTCTGTTCGCTAATGGTCGGCACTGCCTGGGCCCAGTCACCTGAATTACTGACGTAAACCGGCTCCTCTTCTCTAGTCATGTAGGGAGCAGAAGACCAAGTGCTTGGCTGGACCACATTCACAGAGTTGTAGTCGGAGAGGTCACTCTCTTCTGAAGGAAGCTGTGCAGTTTCAGCAGCAGGGTATTGAAAAACATCCTCATAGACTAGGTTAGGGGAATAGCTTTGTGAACCCTCTTGTACATCAGCTGGGAGGTCAAGGTGCAGTGAAGAGCTAGAGTCACCCCCTTTAGTGTCCGTACTAGGTACTGCTTCAGCCTCCAGGATCTGTGCGCTAATGGTCTGCGCGGCCTGGGCCCAGTTACCTGCATTACTGGAGAACGCCGGCTCTTCTCTGGTAATGTAACGATCAGAGGACCAACTGCTTGACTGTTCCGCTTCCACAGAGTCATAGGTGTAGGGGTCATCATCTGTTGAAGGAAGCTGTGCAGTTTCAACAGCTGGGTATTGAAAAACATCCTCATAGACTAGGTTAGGGGAATAGCTTTGTGAACCCTCTTGTACATCAGCTGGGAGGTCAAGGTGCAGTGAAGAGCTAGAGTCACCCCCTTTAGTGTCCGTACTAGGTACTGCTTCAGCCTCCAGGATCTGTGCGCTAATGGTCTGCGCGGCCTGGGCCCAGTTACCTGCATTACTGGAGAACGCCGGCTCTTCTCTGGTAATGTAACGATCAGAGGACCAACTGCTTGGCTGTTCCGCTTTCACAGAGTCATAGGTGTAGGGGTCATCATCTGTTGAAGGAATCGGTGCAGTTTCAGCAGCAGGGTATTGAGAAAAGTCCTCATAGACAAGGTTAGGGGAATAGCTTTGTGAACCAGCCTGGACATCGAGGTACAGCGCAGAGCTAGAGTCACCCCCTTTAGTGACAGAGGGTGGGAACTGAGGCTTCGTGCTGCCCCACTGCTCCTCAAAAGAGTAATCATGCTGGTTGGGAGGGTTTAGAGGGAATGTCACTGGCTTGACAAGTTTCTGGTCTTCAATCTCAGCATTTTTCTGTCCAAACTCCACAGCTCCGCCTCCCTGGATCCCCGGCCCTTCCTCGGGGTTCAACGGTGCCTGCTTTGGAGCTGCAGCTAGTGGGACTTTTTTGCTTCGGTCGGAATATCCTTTTTCTTGGCTATATGCATCAAACCTTAGAGTTTGAGAAGTTTTTAGCTGGTCATCTTTATCACCCCCAATTTCAGGATGGTCAGTCTTGGAGGTATAGCTGTAACCTAAAATAAAATACAAAAAACAGAGTGACCATGTGCATCAAACAAGTAAAAACTATTCAATGTGCAATGTTACCCTTCATTGATGGAAAAGGAAGACTGCCACCAAACAGCAACAAACAAAACCACGATACTCTGCAACACAAGAAAAAGTGTTAATCAGCTACACAGATAACTTAAGAGAGAAGACAAAAGCTACAACGCGAACACTACCTGAGAATGCACCCAACAGCCATGGCAAACTATAATCAAAGTATTTCCCAGACAGATTGGTTGAGGCCAAACCAGACCTAAACCACTGTTGCACTGATCCTCTGCTATCTCTTTATATTGTGGTCCTGTAGCCACTCAACTCAAGCATTTGCAGCTCCTAGCCTTTGCAACATAATCATCCACATCAAAAACAGGTGTGCTAATTGCACAACCATGTTCTTTCTCCAATAGTATCCGTCTGCTTCCTGCAAAACGGAGGCGTGACTTGTAGTAGGCGTAACTTGTAGTTGGAGGCGTGTTGTGTACTTTTCTAAATCACGGTAGTGATCTGTCTGTAGCAGTGGTGTGCGGGTACATAAATGACCGCAACTCAGACCTCAAATATTAGGCCTTATATAAAAATAATGCACCCGACCCGCTCATTTAAAAATATGATCTTGATTAGCTTAATCATAGCCTTACTGGCTTACGTCAAACTGACATCCCGAGTCATATGCATTTAAGAAAAGAAGCCTTTTACAATTTTACAATGTCATGTAGCATAATGCATGTAGCAGTTTAACGTGGGGAACCTGCTTAAGTTTAGCCTACTTTATCCCTTTATACCTTTAACAAAAAGACAGCAGATTAATAATTTAAAGAATTTTATTGAATACATTTCGGTTAAAACAATCACCAATGGACTTTAATCGTCGTATTATTTTCAAGTTTTCCAAAATGCAATTGCATGTCCTCGTAATACTCAAACATAAATAGAAAAGGATCCATAACTTCATACTTTTCTTTAGCAATTAAGGTGACACCATTTTCTATGTAATTCTCTAGGGATTGTACAGCCTCGCTGTCTTCCATGCCAAGGAAGCAAGGCACCTGGACTTAGGCCCAATCTCAATACCTCCCCTTACCCTTTATCTGCCCCCTAACCCTTGAAGTTGCGCGTTCATGTGAGAGCTAGTGGTGTCTCAATACCCAATTTGATCAAGATTAAGGGATAAGATTGAGTGCTACGTACCCCTTATTTTTAAGATGATTTGAGAGCTCACTTGGAACAGAACCTCTTCAATAGGCCGAATCTCGATTCTTCCCCTTGCCCCTTTTGCTTTGTCTTTGTCTTTGTCTTAACCAAGACAAAGACAAAGACAAAGCAAAAGGGGCAAGGGGAAGAATCGAGATTCGGCCTATTGAAGAGGTTCTGTTCCTTCATCTGTTTTAGCCACTTGCTCGCTCCATGTATGTTTAAGATCCTACATGAGATCGAAAACAATGAATTAAAATAAATATTACTGATAGAAACAGGACCAGAACAAAGTCACTAACAGGAGGATAGTTATGAGAAAGCCTTCATATTATAGTGCTCACATTACAAGCCTTCATTTTATGAAGGCTTGTATTTAAGATTTAGCTTTCTGCTAAATCTTAAATACATTGCACTTTCTAAAAAGCTTTAACTGCCTATATTTTCCATTTTAATACAAAAATGCCTTAACTTTCTATTTTACCCATTTCTTTGCATGTTTTCTTTTACTCATCTATTTTATTGTATGACAATGTTAATATGTGAAGCACTTTGAGTCTGCCTTGTGTATGAAAAGTGCTATATAAATAAAGTTGCCTTGCCTTATGTATTTGGCGGTCTTCAATGCATGGATTTTTCAGCTACGTCACTGTTGCACTATGGCGTAACGTTTGTAAAGACACTTACAATTTTTTAGCCAATACATTTAGCTCACTTTCCTCACATGAGCGAACACTTCATGTAAAACACATATGTAATTGTCAATGTTTAAATGTACAAAATCCATGTTAGAAATTGTATATTATTTTAATATCTAAATATAAATGTCAAATTAATATCTAAATGTTAAATCTAAATGTCAAATGTAAATTTTAAATCTATATCTAAATGTTAAATGTCAATTAACAAAGACAAGTTCTGAACAAAGACAAGTCAAGTTTAAATAGTTACATTTTGTTTATTCTTTACAGGGTACAAGCTTTTATGCTGAAAGTGTTAAGCATTACTGAAGGTATAGTCAGTGTAGAAATCCGGAAGCAAGTGGGAAAAATACACAATTGATTGAAGGCCAAGTGGTCACCATTGACCCCTTACGGTCTCAGAGCCATAAGCACGGATGGGGGCGGTGGAGGGAAACCGCTGAAGTACTTCTTCTTGGATAACATCTGGCGGCTTCGGCGGTGTGAGCCCTTGGATTGGACAACGTAGGTAGATGCAGTCTGGTCCCTCACCTTCTTTGGCCTCTGAAGCCACTTGGAGCTGGGAAGCTGAGGAGCCTTCTTCGGTGGCTCGAAGAGGACTGGTTGTGCAGCGGCTTTACTTGAAGTAGAGTCCAAGCCTAAATCAGCCACATAGCTTGGGTAGGCAGGGGTTTCAACAGGAGCAGCATGGGCCCAGTGACCTGTATGACTGGAGAATACCGGCTCCTCTTCTCTGGTCATGTAGGCAGCCGAGGACCAAGTGCTTGGCTGGACTGCGTTCATGGAGTCATACTTGGAGGCGTCAACCCCCTCTGAATGAAGCTGTTCAGCTTCAGCAGCTGGGTATTGATAAACAGCCTCATCGACAAGGTTAGGGGAATAGCTTTGTGAACCTTCTTGTGCACCAGCTTGGAAGTTGAGGTTCAGTGAAGAGCTAGAGTCACCCCCTTTAGTGTCAGTACTAGGTACTGCTTCAGCCTCCAGAGTCTGTTCGCTAATGGTCGGCACTGCCTGGGCCCAGTCACCTGAATTACTGACGTAAACCGGCTCCTCTTCTCTAGTCATGTAGGGAGCAGAAGACCAAGTGCTTGGCTGGACCACATTCACAGAGTTGTAGTCGGAGAGGTCACTCTCTTCTGAAGGAAGCTGTGCAGTTTCAGCAGCAGGGTATTGAAAAACATCCTCATAGACTAGGTTAGGGGAATAGCTTTGTGAACCCTCTTGTACATCAGCTGGGAGGTCAAGGTGCAGTGAAGAGCTAGAGTCACCCCCTTTAGTGTCCGTACTAGGTACTGCTTCAGCCTCCAGGATCTGTGCGCTAATGGTCTGCGCGGCCTGGGCCCAGTTACCTGCATTACTGGAGAACGCCGGCTCTTCTCTGGTAATGTAACGATCAGAGGACCAACTGCTTGACTGTTCCGCTTTCACAGAGTCATAGGTGTAGGGGTCATCATCTGTTGAAGGAAGCAGTGCAGCTTCAACAGCTGGGTATTGAGAAAAGTCCTCATAGACAAGGTTAGGGGAATAGCTTTGTGAACCAGCCTGGACATCGAGGTACAGTGCAGAGCTAGAGTAACCCCCATTAGTGTCAGAGGGTGGGAACTGAGGCTTCGTGCTGCCCCACTGCTCCTCAAACGAGTAATCATGCTGGTTGGGAGGGTTTAGAGGGAATGTCACTGGCTTGACAAGTTTCTGGTCTTCAATCTCAGCATTTTTCTGGCCAAACTCCACAGCTCCGCCTCCCTGGATCCCCGGCCCTTCCTCGGGGTTCAACGGTGCCTGCTTTGGAGCTGTAGCTAGTGGGACTTTTTTGCTTCGGTCTGAATAGCCTTTTTCTTGGCTATATGCATCAAACCTTACAGTATGAGAAGTGTGTAGCTCGTCATCTTTATCAACCCCAATTTCAGGATTGTCAGAGGTATAGCTGTAACCTAAAATACAAAAACCATATTAAGTGACCATGTGAATCAAACTAGTAAAAACTATTCAATGTGCAATGTTACCCTTCATTGATGGAAAAGGAAGACTGCCACCAAACAGCAACAAACAAAACCAAGACACTCTGCAATACAAGGAAAAAGTGTTAATCAGCTACACAGATAACTTAAGAGGAAAGACAAAAGCTACAACGCCAAAACTACCTGAAAATGCACCCAACAGCCATGGCACACTATAATCAAAGTATTTCCCAGACAGATTGGTTGAGGCCAAACAGACCTAAAGCACTGTTGCACTGATCCTCTGCTATCTCTTTATATTGTGACCCTGTAGCCACTCAACACCCAAGCATTTGCAGCTCCGAGCCTTTGCAACATAATCATCCACATCAAAAACAGGTGTGCTAATTGCACAACCATGTTCTTTCTCCAATAGTATCCGTTTGCTTCCTGCAAAACTGAGGCATGACTTGTAGTAGGCGTAACTTGTATTGGAGGCGTGTCTTGTACTTTTCTAAATCGCGGAAGTGATCTGTCTGTAGCAGTGGTGCGCGGGTACATATGGGACCCCAACTCGGACCTCAAATATTAGGCCTTATATAAAATTATGCACCCGACCCGCTCATTTAAAAATATGCTCTTGATTAGCTTAATCATAGCCTTACTGGCTTACACAAAACTGACATCACAAGTCATATGCATTTAAGAAAAGAAGCCTAGATTACAATTTTACAATGACATGTAGCTTAATGCATATAGCAGTTTAACGTGGGGAACTTGCTTAAGTCTAGCCTACTTTATCCCTTTATACCTTTAACGAAAAGACAGGAGATTAATAATTGAAAGAATTTTATTGAATACATTTCGGTTAAAACAATGCCCAATGGACTGTAATCGTCGTATTATTTTCAAGTTTTCCAAAATACAATTGCATGTCCTCATAATACTCACACATAAATAGAAAATGATCCATAACTTCA
The DNA here is from genome assembly GCF_026213295.1 of Gadus chalcogrammus. NCBI lineage: Eukaryota > Metazoa > Chordata > Actinopteri > Gadiformes > Gadidae > Gadus > Gadus chalcogrammus. The sequence continues at coordinate 22,522,178 of NC_079413.1, read as the reverse complement.
TACTTTTCTTTAGCAATTAAGGTGTCACCATTTATGTAATTCTCTAGGGATTGTACAGCCTCGCTGTCTTCCATGCCAAGGAAGCGCGGCACCGTGTTTCAATACCCGTACTGTCCGTACTTACTAGCCAAATTTTAAGTACGTAGTACGTTCCAATTCATGGCTGTTTCCCAATGTGAAGGCTGCAGCCTTGCTAGGACGCGTCCTTGCTAGTCGCGTCCTATGGAGATGAGACTAGAGTGCTAGCTCGAGTGCTTCCTAGCGTTTGTAACGTTCGGACCTTGGAACGACTTGCTAGTGTGGAAGCGCTTCCGCTTTTTAATACTGCGTTTACGCTTGTAAACACATGTGCGCTTATGAATAAAACATGGCAGCAATCAAGTTGATCGATATTTATTTTACTTTTGTCTCTTATGAATGCGGTTATGTCTCCTTCGCATGGAGCCTCTTTGAGGAAGTCACATAAGCTTTGTTGCGGTTGATCGAATCGTCTTTATTAAAAAAAAAAATCCATAAAATTTTTATAAAACCAAGTGAAATTGTCTGAGAACTTAATTCATGCATCACATTTACAGTATGGTTGATACTATTATGCAGGGGAAAAAAGACAAAGAAAGTGATGATAAACATGTATTTATTTGGATATATTATTTAACTGAACTGATTCATACATATAGAGCTACAATCTAGCAGTGCTTTCAACACATAAGTATATTATATAAAATACAATTATATACGTTCATTACAAATTACAAACATTGCAAATGATCGGTGGTGCATTTATTTGACAACATTTTTGTGGGTCACCCTTAGGTGCACAAAAGCCTCCGTTTGCTGGGCTGACCCTAAAAAATATGATTAAACACAAACATAAATGGGTATACATAAATAATGTAATCTTGTGAGCGAGTAGATTTACATTGACAGTGGTGTTTAACACCAGCTACGTCCATGCAAAATATAGCAACGCATCATTAAGTTGCAAAAACTTTTGAAAAGTGGCCCAGGTCTTTAAACTTGATTATTTGCATTAACATGATGAATCTATAAAAACCAATACGGCACAAAATATTTCTGAAAACTTTTATATAACTTCACTTACATTTGAACGTGTACTGCTTTACCTCTGCCATTTATATTCCGTGCAGCCGCAGCGTGTGAACGCAGTGGATTGTGGGTAGTTTTGGCTCTTCTAGGATGCAGCGATGCTTCCTTGAAAAATCTCGGAATTCTCCAAAACAAAGGACGCGGAAATGGCGCGGCTTTCAAGTGTCCTCAACATTGGAACAGTGCTTGTCGGCGTTCTATGACGTAGAGTCCTTAAAAGTGCGGCCGTTGAGCATGCTTCCTTGACATTGGGAAAACAGCCCAGATCTGGCGAAAAGAAGTATACTTCAAGGACCCGGATGTCGTACTCAAAACGGGCTAATCGTGAAGTGTGGATCGAAGGACACCTTCCGTACTCAACGGCAGCCATCTTAGCTACGTGGCGGAAGAGGCAGAGCCAAGCTGAGCCAAAGTCGGCGCATTTCCACTACAATTTTTAGCTGCTAAATTTAGCTCACTTTCTTCACATTTAGCACATTTCTCACATGAGCGAAAAATTCATGGAAAACACGTTATGTTCAATATCCATGTAAGAAATTGTATATAATTTTTATATCTAAATATAAACGTTATATCTAAATCTTACATTTAGATATGTTAAATCTAAAATTTATGTCTAAATGTTAAATGTACATTTTAAATCTATATCTAAAAGTGAAATGTCAAGTCAACAATGACAAGTACTGAACAAAGACAAATCAAGTTTAAATAGTTACATTTAGTTTATTCTTTTCAGGGAACAAGCTTTTATGCTGAAAGTGTTAAGCATTACTGAAGGTATAGTCAGTGTAGAAATCCATAAGCAAGTGGGAAAAATACACAATTGATTGAAGGCCAAGTGGTCACCATTGACCCCTTACGGTCTCAGAGCCATAAGCACGGATGGGGGCGGTGGAGGGAAACCGCTGAAATACTTCTTCTTGGATAACATCTGGCGGCTTCGACGGTGTGAGCCCTTGGATTGGACAACGTAGGTAGATGCAGTCTGGTCCCTCACCTTCTTTGGCCTCTGAAGCCACTTGGAGCTGGGAAGCTGAGGAGCCTTCTTCGGTGGCTTGAAGAGGACTGGTTGTGCAGCGGCTTTACTTGAAGTCGAGTCCAAGACGAAATCAGCCACAAAGCTTGGATAGGCAGGGGTTTCCACAGGAGCAACATGGGCCCAGTGACCTGTATGACTGGAGAATACCGGCTCCTCTTCTCTGGTCATGTAGGAAGCCGAGGACCAAGTGCTTGGCTGGACTGCGTTCATGGAGTCATACTTGGAGGCATCAACCCCCTCTGAATGAAGCTGTTCAGCTTCAGCAGCTGGGTATTGATAAACAGCCTCATCGACAAGGTTAGGGGAATAGCTTTGTGAACCTTCTTGTGCACCAGCTTGGAAGTTGAGGTTCAGTGAAGAGCTAGTCTCACCCCCTTTAGTGTCAGTACTAGGTACTGCTTCAGCCTCCAGAGTCTGTTCGCTAATGGTCGGCGCTGCCTGGGCCCAGTCACCTGAATTACTGACGTAAACCGGCTCCTCTTCTCTAGTCATGTAGGGAGCAGAAGACCAAGTGCTTGGCTGGACCACATTCACAGAGTTGAAGTCGGAGAAGTCACTCTGTTCTGAAGGAAGCTGTGCAGTTTCAGCAGCAGGGTATTGAAAAACATCCTCATAGACTAGGTTAGGGGAATAGCTTTGTGAACCCTCTTGTACATCAGATGGGAGGTCAAGGTGCAGTGAAGAGCTAGAGTCACCCCCTTTAGTGTCCGTACTAGGTACTGCTTCAGCCTCCAGGATCTGTGCGCTAATGGTCTGCGCGGCCTGGGCCCAGTTACCTGCATTACTGGAGAACGCCGGCTCTTCTATGGTAATGTAACGATCAGAGGACCAACTGCTTGACTGTTCCGCTTCCACAGAGTCATAGGTGTAGGGGTCATCATCTGTTGAAGGAAGCAGTGCAGCTTCAACAGCTGGGTATTGAGAAAAGTCCTCATAGACAAGGTTAGGGGAATAGCTTTGTGAACCAGCCTGGACATCGAGGTACAGTGCAGAGCTAGAGTAACCCCCATTAGTGTCAGAGGGTGGGAACTGAGGCTTAGTGCTACCCCATTGCTCCTCAAAAGAGTAATCATGCTGGTTGGGAGGGTTTAGAGGGAATGTCACTGGCTTGACAAGTTTCTGGTCTTCAATCTCAGCATTTTTCTGGCCAAACTCCACAGCTCCGCCTCCCTGGATCCCCGGCCCTTCCTCGGGGTTCAACGGTGCCTGCTTTGGAGCTGCAGCTAGTGGGACTTTTTCAGGATTGTCAGAGGTATAGCTGTAACCTAAAATAAAATTCAAAAACCATATTAAGTGACCATGTGAATCAAACAAGTAAAAACTATTCAATGTGCAATGTTACCCTTCATTGATGGAAAAGGAAGACTGCCACCAAACAGCAACAAACAAAACCAAGACACTCTGCAATACAAGAAAAAGTGTTAATCAGCTACACAGATAACTTAAGAGGAAAGACAAAAGCTACAACGCCAACACTACCTGAGAATACACCCAACAGCCATGGCAAACTATAATCAAAGTATTTCCCAGACAGATTGGTTGAGGCCAAACTAGACCTAAAGCACTGTTGCACTGATCCTCTGCTATCTCTTTATATTGTGGCCCTGTAGCCACTCAACACCCAAGCATTTGCAGCTCCTAGCCTTTGCAACATAATCATCCACATCAAAAACAGGTGTGCTAATTGCACAACCATGTTCTTTCTCCAATAGTATCCGTCTGCTTCCTGCAAAACGGAGGCGTGACTTGTAGTAGGCGTAACTTGTAGTAGGAGGCGTGTCTTGTACTTTTCTAAATCGCGGAAGTGATCTGTCTGTAGCAGTGGTGCGCGGGTACATATGGGACCCCAACTCGGACCTCAAATATAAGGCCTTATATAATATTATGCACCCGACCCGCTCATTTAAAAATATGCTCTTGATTAGCTTAATCATAGCCATACTGGCTTACGTGAAACTGACATCCCGAGTCATATGCATTTAAGAAAAGAAGCCTAGATTACAATTTTACAATGACATGTAGCCTAATGCATATAGCAGTTTAACGTGGGGAACCTGCTTAAGTTTAGCCTACTTTATCCCTTTGTACCTTTAACGAAAAGACAGGAGATTAATAATTGAAAGAATATTATTGAATACATTTCGGTTAAAACAATCCCCAATGGACTGTAATCGTCGTATTATTTTCAAGTTTTCCAAAATACAATTGCATGTCCTCATAATACTCAAACATAAATAGAAAATGATCCATAACTTCATACTTTTCTTTAGCAATTAAGGTGTCACCATTTATGTAATTCTCTAGGGATTGTACAGCCTCGCTGTCTTCCATGCCAAGGAAGCGCGGCACCGTGTTTCAATACCCGTACTGTCCGTACTTACTAGCCAAATTTTAAGTACGTAGTACGTTCCAATTCATGGCTGTTTCCCAATGTGAAGGCTGCAGCCTTGCTAGGACGCTGTCTTCCATGCCAAGGAAGCGCGGCACCGTGTTCCAAAACCCGTACTGTCCGTACTTAAGGCCGATATATGCTCTGTTTTAGACGTAACACGTAAGCACGTAAGATACTTAACCCCCCCTTGCGCGGTAAAATATCCCCCCTTACGTGCTTAAGTGCGTCGGCCAAAATTCCTGACTATGCGACTAAAACACTACGGCCCTACGCAGCTCGCAAAGACTGTGATTGGCCAGCTAACCACATCCTTTCAGGAGTCTCACATTTCCTGTTTTACAGCATAATAGCGCCAACAATGAAGAATTTTGAAGAAGGAGAAGAAGAAAACACAAGAACGAATTATGATAATTATAAATATAAACAAGCCAGCGATTTCCACTTCCACGCCCACAGATTCATTCGTTGCTCCCCCTACTGTTCTGGCGGAGAATCCCCTTGCAACACGCGCAATCCTTAAGGAACCTTAAAGGAACCGTAAATCAAAACTTGTCTAAAACAAGTCCCTTGTGTAAATTACGTGCTTACGTCTCTGCGTCTAAAACGACCCTAAATCGGCCTTTACTAGCCCAATTTTAAGTACGTAGTACGTTCCAATTCATGGCTGTTTCCCAATGTGAAGCCTGCAGCCTTGCTAGGACGCGTCCTTGCTAGTCGCGTCCTATGGAGATGAGACTAGAGTGCTAGCCCGAGTGCTTCCTAGCGTTTGTAACGTTCGGACTTTGGAACAACTTGCTAGTGTGGAAGCGCTTCCGCTTTTTAATACTGCGTTTACGCTTGTAAACACATGTGCGCTTATGAATAAAACATGGCAGCAATCAAGTTGATCGATATTTATTTGACTTTTGTCTGTTATGAATGCGGTCATGTCTCCTTCGCATGGAGCCTCTTTGAGGAAGTCACAAAAGCTTTGTTGCGGTTGATCGAATCGTCTTTATTAAAAAAAAAAATCCATTACATTTTTACAAAACTAAGTGAAATTGTCTGAGAACTTAATTCATGCATCACATTTACAGTATGGTTGATACTATTATGCAGGGGAAAAAAGACAAAGAAAGTGATGATAAACATGTATTTATTTGGATATATTATTTAACTGAACTGATTCATACATATATAGGCCTAGCTAGCTACAATCTACCAGTGCTTTGAACACATAAGTATATTATATAAAATACAATTATATACGTTCATTACAAATTACAAACATTGCAAATGATCGGTGGTGCATTTATTTGACAACATTTTAGTGGGTCACCCTTAGGTGCACAAAAGCCTCCGTTTGCTGGGCTGACCCTAAAAAAAAAGATTAAACACAAACATAAATAGGTATACATAAATATTGTAATCGAGTAGATTTACATTGTTGACAGTGGTGTTTAACACCAGCTACGTCCATGCAAAATATAGCAACGTATCATTAAGTTGCAAAAACGTTTGAAAAGTGGCCCAGGTCATTAAGCTTGATTATTTGCATTAACATGATGAATCTATAAAAACCAATACGGCACAAAATATTTCTGAAAACTTTAATATAACTTCACTTACATTTGAACGTGTAGCCTGCTTTACCTCTGCCATTTTTTATATCCCGTGCAGCCGCAGCGTGTGAACGCAGTGGACTGTGGGTCGTTTTGGCTCGTCTAGGATGCAGCGATGCATCCTTGAAAAATCTCGGAATTCTCAAAAACAAAGGACGCGAAAATGGCGCGGCTTTCGAGTGTCCTCAACATTGGAACAGTGCTTGTCGGCGTTCTATGACGTAGCGTCCTTAAAAGCACGGTCGTTTAGCATGCTTCCTTGACATTGGGAAACAGCCCAGATCTGGCGAAAAGAGGTATACTTCAAGGACCCGGATGTCGTACTCAAAACGGGCTAATCGTGAAGTGTGGATCAAAGGACACCTTCCGTACTCAACGGCAGCCATCTTAGCTACGTAGCGGAAGAGGCGGAGCCAAGCTGAGCCAAAGTCGGCGCATTTCCACATAGCCTGCATTAATAGTCATTTTGTAGTTTTTATAGTTTGTATAGCTTTTTATAGCTGCTAGGCGTAAAGAGTTCACCGTTCAAAGCGGGATGTTTATTGCGGGGGAGGAGCCACGGCGGCAGTCGTGATCGTAATTTCCGGTTAGTGCACCACGGAGTACTCGATTTGGAACAGCACTCACATCTGAAAAATTAACGTAGTAGATAGTACGGATAGTATACTCATGGAAGTACGAGTATTGGAACTGGACTACACCTTTGAAGAGGTTCTGTTCCTTCATCTGTTTTAGCCACTTGCTCACTTCCTGTATGTTTAAGATACTGCATGATAGAAAACAATTAAAATAAATACTGATAGAAACAAGGCCAGAACAATGTCACTAACAGGATAGTTATGAGAGCCTTTATATTATAGCGTTCACATTACAAGCCTTCATTTTATATATTTGCCGGTCTTCAATCCATGGATTTCTCAGCTATGTCACTGTTGCACTATGGGGTGCCGTTTGTAAAATCTTACAATTTTTAGCTGATACATTTAGCTCACTTTCTTCACATTTAGCACATTTCTCACATGACTGAAAAATACGTTATATGTTCAATATGTTCAAAATCCATGTAAGAAATTGTATATAATTTTTATATCTAAATATAAACGTCATATCTAAATCTTAAATATAAATGTTATTTATACATGTTAAATCTAAAATGTATGTCTAAATGTTGAATGTACATTTTAAATCTATATCTAAATGTGAAATGTCAAGTTAACAAAGACAAGTACTGAACAAAGACAAATCAAGTTTAAATAGTTACATTTAGTTTATTCTTTTCAGGGAACAAGCTTTTATGCTGAAAGTGTTAAGCATTACTGAAGGTATAGTCAGTGAAGAAATCCATAAGCAAGTGGGAAAAATTCACAATTGATTGAAGGCCAAGTGGTCACCATTGACCCCTTACGGTCTCAGAGCCATAAGCACGGATGGGGGCGGTGGAGGGAAACCGCTGAAGTACTTCTTCTTGGATAACATCTGGCGGCTTCGGCGGTATGAGCCCTTGGATTGGACAATGTAGGTAGATGCAGTCTGGTCCCGCACCTTCTTTGGCCTCTGAAGCCACTTGGAGCTGGGAAGCTGAGGAGCCTTCTTCGGTGGCTTGAAGAGGACTGGTTGTGCAGCGGCTTTACTTGAAGTCGAGTCCAAGCCGAAATCAGCCACATAGCTTGGGTAGGCAGGGGTTTCAACAGGAGCAGCATGGGCCCGGTGACCTGTATGACTGGAGAATACCGGCTCCTCTTCTCTGGTCATGTAGGAAGCCGAGGACCAAGTGCTTGGCTGGACTGCGTTCATCGAGTCATACTTGGAGGCGTCAACCCCCTCTGAATAAAGCTGTTCAGCTTCAGCAGCTGGGTATTGATAAACAGCCTCATCGACAAGGTTAGGGGAATAGCTTTGTGAACCTTCTTGTACACCAGCTTGGAAGTTGAGGTGCAATGAAGAGCTAGAGTAACCCCCTTTAGTGTCAGTACTAGGTACTGCTTCAGCCTCCAGAGTCTGTTCGCTAATGGTCGGCGCTGCCTGGGCCCAGTCACCTGAATTACTGACGTAAACCGGCTCCTCTTCTCTAGTCATGTAGGGAGCAGAAGACCAAGTGCTTGGCTGGACCACATTCACAGAGTTGTAGTCGGAGAGGTCACTCTGTTCTGAAGGAAGCTGTGCAGTTTCAGCAGCAGGGTATTGAAAAACATCCTCATAGACAAGGTTAGGGGAATAGCTTTGTGAATCTTCTTGTACATCAGCTGGGAGGTCAATGTGCAGTGAAGAGCTAGAGTAACCCCCTTTAGTGTCCGTACTAGACACTGCATTAACCTGCAGAGACGGTGCACTAATGGTCTGCGCTGTCGGGGCCACTTTACCTGCATTACTGGAGAGTACCGGCTCTTCTCTGGTAATGTAACGATCAGAGGACCAACTGCTTGGCTGTTCCGCATTCACAGAGTCATAGGTGTAGGGGTCATCATCTGGTGAAGGAAGCTGTGCAGTTTCAGCAGCAGGGTATTGAGAAAAGTCCTCATCGACAAGGTTAGGGGAATGGCTTTGTGAACCTTCTTGTACACCAGCTGGGAGGTCAATGTGCAGTGAAGAGCTAGAGTAACCCCCTTTAGTGTCCGTACTAGACACTGCATTAACCTGCAGAGACGGTGCACTAATGGTCTGCGCTGTCGGGGCCACTTTACCTGCATTACTGCAGAGTACCGGCTCTTCTCTGGTAATGTAACAATCAGAGGACCAACTGCTTGGCTGTTCCGCATTCACAGAGTCATAGGTGTAGGGGTCATCATCTGGTGAAGAAAGCTGTGCAGTTTCAGCAGCAGGGTATTGAGAAAAGTCCTCATCGACAAGGTTAGGGGAATAGCTTTGTGAACCTTCTTGTACACCAGCTGGGAGGTCAAGGTGCAATGAAGAGCTAGAGTAACCCCCTTTAGTGTCAGTACTAGGTACTGCTTCAGCCTCCAGAGTCTGTGCGCTAATGCTCGGAGCGGCCTGGGCCCAGTTACTTAATACCGGCTCCTCTCTAGTCATGTGGGGAGCAGAAGACCAAGTGCTGGGCTGGACCACATTCACAGAGTTGTAGTCAGAGAGGTCACTCTCTTCTGAAGGAAGCTGTGCAGTTTCAGCAGCAGGGTACTGAAAAACATCCTCATAGACCAGGTTAGGGGAGTAGCTTTGGGAACCAGCCTGGACATCGAGGTACAGTGCAGAGCTAGAGTAACCCCCTTTAGCGTCAGTTCTAGACACTGCGTCAGCCTGCAGAGTCTGTGCACTGACTGTCGGACCTGCCGGGGCGATGTTACCTGAATTAATGGAGAATACCGGCTCCCCTCCTCCGGTCCTGTAGGTAGCATAGGACAAACTGCTTGGCTGGTCCGCATAGATTTGGGAGCCCTCTCGTTCACCAGCCGGGAAGTTGAGGTTCTGGGTAGGATTAAAGTACCGGCCACTTTTAGACACTTGTTTCGACTCCAAAGTAGGATCACTACTGAATGCACCAACGTCCATCAACAGATATGGAGTAGACGGGATAAGGTCAGAGCCTGCCAGTTCTGAAGATGGTTTGGTAGAAGGCTTAGGGAACTGAGGCTTAGTGCTGCCCCACTTCTCCTCAAAAGAGTCATCATGCTGGTTGGGAGGGTTTAGAGGGAATGTCATTGGCTTTACAAGTTTCTGGTCTTCCATCTCAGCATTCTTCTGTCCAAACTCCACAGCTCTGCCTCCCTGGATCCCCGGCCCTTCCTCGGGGTTCAACGGTGCCTGCTTTGGAGCTGCAGCTAGTGGGACTTTTTTGCTTCGGTCTGAATATCCTTTTGCTTGGCTATATGCCTCAAACCTCAGAGTATGAGAAGTTTGTAGCTTGTCATCTCTATCACCCCCAATTTCAGGTTGGTCAGTCTTGGAGGTATAGCTGTAACCTAAAATAAAATACAAAAAACATATTAAGTGACCATGTGAATCAAACAAGTAAAAACTATTCAATGTGCAATGTTACCCTTCATTGATGGAAAAGGAAGACTGCTACCAAACAGCAACAAACAAAACCAAGACACTCTGCAATACAAGAAAAAGTGTTAATCAGCTACACAGATAACTTAAGAGAGAAGACAAAAGCTACAACGCCAACACTACCTGAGAATGCACCCAACAGCCATGGCAAACTATATTCAAAGTATTTCCCAGACAGATTGGTGGATGCCAAATCAGACCTGAAGCACTGTTGCACTGAACCTCTGCTATCTCTTTATATTGTGACCCTGTAGCCACTCAACTCAAGCATTTGCAGCTCCTAGCCTTTGTAACATAATCATCCACATCAAATACAGGTGTGCTATTTGCACAACCATGTTCTTACTCCAATAGTATCCGTCTGCTTCCTGCAAGACGGAGGTGTGACTCGTAGTAGGCTTAACTTGTAGTAGGAGGCGTGTCTTGTACTTTTCTAAATCACAGAACCGATCTCTCTATAGCATTGGTGCGCGTGTACATAAATTATCGCAACTCGGACCTCAAATATAAGGCCTTATATAAAAATAATGCACCCGACCCACTCATTTAAAAATATGCTCTTGATTAGCTTAATCATAGCCTTACTGGCTTACGTGAAACTGACATCCCGAGTCATATGCATTTAAGAAAAGAAGCCTATTACAATTTTACAATGACATGTAGCATAATGCATATAGCAATTCAACGTGGGGAACCTGCTTAAGTTTAGCCTACTTTATCCCTTTATACCTTTAACAAAAAGACAGCAGATTAATAATTTAAAGAATTTTATTGAATACATTTCGGTTAAAACAATCACCAATGGACTTTAATCGACGTATTATTTTCAAAAAACAATTGCATGTCCTCGTAATACTCAAACATAAATAGAAAAGGATCCATAACTTCATGCTTTTCTTTAGCAATTAAGGTGACACCATTTTCTATGTAATTCTCTAGGGATTGTACAGCCTCGCTGTCTTCCATGCCAGGGAAGCGCGGCACCTCGACTACACCTTTGAAGAGGTTCTGTTTTAGCCACTTACTCACTTCCTCTATGTTTTCAAGATCCTGCATGAGATAGAAAACAATGAATTAAAATAAATATTACTGATAGAAACAAGACCAGAACAATGTCACTAACAGGACGATAGTTATGAGAAAGCCTTCATATTATAGCGTTCACATTACAAGCCTTCATTTTACATATATTTGCCGATCTTCAATCCATGGATTCCTCATCTACGTCATCACTGTTGCACTGTGCAAACTCGGGGCAGAAAGAAGCAAGCAACATCTACTAGCCTGTACAGTATACAGTATTTTGTGACTGTTCAGTGTGCATATAACGTGGCAGGTCGTAAAGTAATGTAAACATAGCTAGCACCTTAGAAAGCAGCTTTATGGTGCGTTTTAATATGCGTCCGTCTCGTGGACGTTGCCTAGCGACACGCACAAACACGCCCCTTTTCCTCGGACGGCGATCTCGCCATCTCGGTTGACCTCAGTGGTGACCGAGCGAAATACCGAGACAGAATTCAAGATGGCTGCGCCCATTGTGACTTGAAGAATGAACTGTTTTCATTGTGCTTGGACCACTTTGGTGGTTTAAATGGTAATTTCAATCACTCGTATTACTGCAATACCTTACTGCGTCCGTATCTCTGCCTATGTACACAAATATATTGTATTTGTGTACAGCACTTTGGTCAACTACTGTTGTTTTAAATGTGCTATATAAATACACTTGACTTGACTTGACTATGGCCTATAGCCTACTTATATTGGATCGCCTGGTCCTCTGCCAATGCTACCGTGACAACAGCTTTCCGGGTGGCGTCCATGTTGCCTCCGACGACCGAGCAAAATAATAAAACGCGTGTGGGCGTGGCATCAGATCCGAGATCCGAGTCGGTTCGCAGAGAATACTCGAACGCACCATTAATCTTAAAGTCAAATAATTAGATAGACAAAGGCTCAAATATGCAAAAGGTACGTTTGGGAATATGTTGAGGGTGTGTCTGTAAGCCTTCCTGGCTACAGACGGGGGATTAGTAATCCACTTATTTTTATTTCCCAACAAGATCTTAAGATTTAGAAAAGGACAAGACACGCCTCCTCCTACTACAAGTTACGCCTACTACAAGTTACGCCTCCGTCTTTCAGGACGCAGACAGACCCTACTCTCTTTATCTGCCTTTTTCATTGTCACTTGTTGCAGTTACAACCTCTGGTTTGTTCCTATGGAAATAGGATAGGCCAATTGAGGGGTTTGTGGAATATTTTTAATTTTGTCCTGTTGGTGACAGCATTGTGCCCTAAAGGCATACAGTCTGCCGTAAAGGCCTACAGTCTGCCGGAAGTTAAAGAAGGAGAAGAAGAAGAAGCAACCACTTGATGCAAATCTTTTCTTCTGATACTGCTCAGATACTTACCCTCACTACACTACATTTAGTCACATTTTGAGTCCCTTGGCAGGACGGGCTCTTAAAAGCATAGTGAATAAAAGATTATCGCTGCAATGGACAAAACTCCAATGTTGTATCAGATGTGTATGTCCATGTTGGCACCTATGTGACCCCTTAAAAACCTGCTGATACTTTGCTGATATGCTGTGAAGCCAACATTTGAATCCACTTATTAGTCTTTGGGAGGGTGGCCATGTTTGTAATTTCTGAAAAAAAACAATATCAGAATCTTTCAAAAACACGGTTTTGAATCATAGCTTAAGTCCCCCTCCGTGCTGGGATGTGCTGACCATTGCACGCCCACTCTGGGCGATTGGTCAAACACTTTGCACTTGTCTGCAAATTCACCCACGATGACACATTGCATCTTCAATTCAGCCCTACCTTTTCGAGCCCGAGTTTTTTTGGCTGGGCCGGAGTCAGTCAAATGCAAGATTTCATGATTCAAGAGATTTGTGTCACATGCATAGTATTATACATTGTAATGAAAAAGTGACATCAGGTAAAAATAAGTTAAAAGCAAACAGTACTATTGACAACAGGTATACCTGAATATTACCCCATTACATCTAATATAATTCAATTAGTTTAGATACCATTCATAGATTTGTTTATTTTACATGGTATATTTTCAAAGTTGTATATATCTTTAAAAAAGGGCATGAACTAGAACCAGAAAAAAGTATAATTTTATTCAACCATTTTAGTGGAAGTAGTATAATAGTTAGGAACATTCTGAAAAAAAAACAGGAAAAGCTGAATACACATAGTGAATAGTATATATTTTACTATAGTTTAGGAAAACAGCAGCAAATTTGCAAAACTGGAAAAGCTGGCATAAGTGTATATCCACGTATATCCTGTGTCTTGAGGTTTACAACTGGGCCTAGACAAGCTATTTCCCTGAATATTACAATAAAATAGGTGAATTATTTTTAAAGTCGGGCTACGAAGGCAAAAACAGACAGCATGTGACAATCTTGAGGTGCAAGACTAGGGCAGGAGCCTGTTCGGCACGAACGATTGCCATGATTAAATGGCAGACTAGACTACCCAGCAGATAGAGAAATTGGGACGGAACTGAAACAAAAACCAGAGGGCCGAATACAACATTGCTTCAGGGGACACTCAGAATGTGTTGGGGGGGGGGGGGGGCTAAACAGGAAAATCATCACCCCTATTACCTACTTAAAAAACTTTGCACAACTCCATTCACTGCATTTGAGCTGAACACATTTAAAAATTGCTTGTTTGACGAGAATGACATTTTTGAGTTGACATAGCACCCATGTGCACCCTCTTTGGGTGGCAGGCAGATCCAAACACCAAGAATTTCTCTGGTCTACCACATCGTTGACATTGGAACATTCACGAGATATGACCAGTCCAAATGTGCCGCAAAGACGAACTGTCAAGTTATTTGCCATCGTTGAAACAATGACAACCTAGGATGTACAGTCAAGAATAATTAACAGATTTGGCCGAAAACAGTACCATCTTTGGTTGGTCCATTTTGACGTGTTCGATAGATGTACAAGGCTATCGCTAGTTGGCATTTCATTAAACAAATAATTTAATGCTGCGCTGTCATGAGCCATCTTCATTTTTAAGACAAAACTAAACGGCTAAACATGAGGTGTGAATTTTGATGGTAGTTCAGCTTTTTCAGAATAGTGTCAATGACTGTCGATTCAGTAGCAAGGTCTGCAGGCTGCAGCCATGCTACAAATAATGAATACGAAAGTCAAGTTTAAAAAGTAACATTTTGTTTATTCAGGTTACAGACTTTTGTGCTGAAAAAGGAAAGCCAATTACTGATGGTCAGGGAAGCCACCCAAAAACAGCAGGAGCATGAACAACACTACGATTGATGGCCAAGTGGTCACCATTTACCTCTTACGGTCTCAGATTTAGGCTTCATCGCCATAAGCGCGGATGGGGGCGGTGGAGGGAAACCGCTGAAGTATTTCTTCATGGATAACACCTGACGGCCTCGGATGTGTCCACGCTTGGATTGGACAAGGTAGGTAGCTGCAGACTGGTCCATCACCTTCTTTGGCCTCTGAAGCCACTTGGAGCTGTGCAGCTGAGGAGCCTTCTGCGATCCCTGAAGCCACTTGGAGCTTGGCAGCTGAGGAGCCTTCTTCGATCCCTGAAGCCACTTGGAGGTGGGCAGCTGAGGAGCCTTCTTCAATCCCTGAAGCCACTTGAAGCTGGGCAGCTGAGGAGCAAAGAGGACTGGTTGTGCAGCGGCTTTACTTGAAGTCGAGTCCAAGCCGAAATCAGCCACATAGCTTGGGTAGGCAGGGGTTTCCACAGGAGCAACATGGGCCCAGTCATCTGTATGACTGGAGAATACCGGCTCCTCTTCTCTGGAGAAGTAGGAAGCCGAGGACCAAGTGCTTGGCTGGACTGCGTTCATAGAGTCATACTTGTAGGCGTCAACCCCCTCTGAATGAAGCTTACTTGAAGTAGAGTCCAAGTACAAAGGAGCCACATAGGTTGGATAGATGGGGGTTTCAACAGGAGCAGGCTGGGCCCAGTGACCTGTATGACTGGAGGATATCGGCTCTGCGCCTCCACTCATGTAGTGAGCCGAGGACCAAGTGCTTGGCCGGACCGCATATGCAGCGTCATAGCGGTCACCCTCTTTTGAAGGTGGTGCAGTTTCAGCATCTGGGTAATAAAAAACATCCTCATAGACCAGGTTAGGGGAATAGCTTTGTGAACCAGCCTGGACGTCGAGCTGCAGTGCAGAGCTATAGTAACCCCCATTAGTGTCACTACTAGATACTGCGTCAGCCTGCAGAGTCTGTGCGCCAATGGTCGGAGCTGCCTGGCCCATGTTACTGAATACCGGCTCCTCTCCTCCGGTCATGTGGGAAGCAGAGGACCAACTGCTTGGCTGGTCGGCATAGATTTGTGAGCCCTCTCGTTCACCAGCCTGGAAGTTGAGGTTCTGGGTAGGATTAAAGTACACGCCACTTGTAGACACTAGTTTAGTCTCCAAAGTAGGATCACTACTGAATGCATCATAAAACAGATATGAAGTAGGTGGGATAAGGTCAGAGCCTGCCAGTTCTGAAGATGGTTTGGTAGAGGGCTCATAAGCTGATGGGAACATAGGCTTTCTGCTTCCCCACTGCTCCTCAAATGAGTTATGCTTGTAGGGAGGTCTTAGAGGGAATGTCACTGGCCTGACAATCTTGGCATTTTCCTGTCCATGCTCCATCGCTCCGCCTCCCTGGAACCACGCCCCTTCCTCTGGGTTCAAAGGTGCCTGCTTTAAAGCTGCAGCTCGTGGGATTTTGTTGCTTCGGTCTGAATATCCTTTTACTAGGCTATATAAATCCAACATCCCAGTTGGATAATTTGCTAGCTTGATATCCCCAGCCATAGCTTCAGGGTGGTCAGTGGAGGTGTACTTGTACCCTGAGAAAAAAAAAAAAAACACAAAAATATACTAAGTGAAAGTGAGAATCGAACAAGTAAAAACTGTTAAATGTGTAAATGTGGTATCAGATGTACCCTTCATTGACGGGAAAGGAAGACTGCCACCAAACAGCAACAAACAAATCCAAGACACTCTGCAATACAAGAAAAAACAATGTATTCAGTTACACGTAACAAATGAAAATAGAATATCCAAAAGCTACAATGCCAACTCTACCTGAGAAGGTACCCAACAGCCATCATAGTTGAAGCAGCACACTCCATTCGAAGTATTTTCCAGACAGGTTGGTTTGTTGGTACAGGCCAATCCAGACCAAAAAGACAGTTGCAGTGTTCCTCTGCTATCTCTTTATATAGTGGCCCTGCAACCACTCCACACCCAAGCATTAGCAGCTGTTAGCCTCTGCAACATAATCATCCACATTAGAAACAGGTGTGCTATTTGCAAACCATGTTCTTTATCGGTCTTCCTCATTGACATACGTTGCACATCTCTGAATGTTTCAACATAACAATTATTTTGCCCCTTTTTGTGATACGTCTGATAATGCTCAGATACTTCCCCTCACTACACTACACTACAGTTCGTCACATTTTGATTCTCTTGGAAGGGCGGGCTCTTAAAGCATAATGAATAAAATATTATTATTAAGATTATCACTGACTGCTATGGACAAAACTCCAATATTGTATCAGATGTGTATGCCCGTGTAGGAACCCATGTGCCTCTTAAAATCACGTTGATACTTTGTTGATATGCAGTGAAACAAACATTTGAATCTACTTTCTGTGTTTGATGGTCTTATTCATGGCTGTGTCTTGGGGAGGGTGACAGCCATGTTTGTATTTCTCCAAACCATGGACATAAGGAACCATGTATTAAACCGGAATCGAGCACAAAAAGTGGTTTGAGTTTGTTTGCAGCGCATTAACGTTTTTCCTCATGACATATGCCTGAACACATGGGTAGTCTAAAGTTTTGGATAAGACATTGGACAGTTGGTTGTTGAAAAGGACATTGACCTTTTGACCCCAGTGATCGCCATGGCCTCAGGATGTGACCCTGTGGCGATGTGTATTCATATGGAGCGCATGGTGAAATGTCGGCCTAGCTCGATATATGCAGTTTTGTAACTAGCCATAGTTCAAATATACTGCATATTGTCATGAGGATATTTTATATTACACGTGTTTTAACTTACTCAATTTATTCACGTAATATGATTATTTTGTTTGTAAAACATCATGGGGATTAAACTGAAAGTTGAACTGAATTTAAGTCTTTATTCAACGATGTAAGGAATTTAGATGCATGATATAAGAAAATGAAGACTTCTTATCCACCAATAGAACCATCTACAAAGCACAAATTGAATTACAGAAGTACATTTATTACAATTGAAGGAATACTTTATGGAAAATATTGATGTTCTATAATGCAAATATGGTGAAACCACGGTCCCAAATGGGACCATCAATTTGTAGATTTTACTTAAATCATTCATTGCCGACATAAGCTAGATGCATATGTGAGCAATGGCAGGATCAAGCAACAATTTAGTTTAAGGTAAAACGTGTCTAGGCCCAAAAATAGTGCCCCTGTCCTTAGTTGGTCCATTGTTACCTTTTATGCAAGTACAAGGCCAACCATGCAGTTAGCATATTATTTTCCATTTAATTTAGTGCTAGGGGAGCTCTTTTGCCGTCATGATCCATTACTATGACTAGAAAAGTTTAAATGTTTTTCAAAGAAAACCCAAGCGTGCATTTTGATGCAATGCAGCTTTTGTAGACTAGTCACTGACCGTAGTCAAATAGCAAGGCCTGAAGCCATACCACAAATACTGAACATGAACAAAATTAGACTAATTGTAGTTTATTATTTTCAGGGTACAACCATTCATGTTGAGAGGAAAAGCATTTCTGAATGACTGACGGTAGTCAGTGTAGCCGTCGACAAGCAACAGCAGGAACAAGAAAGTACGATCGATGGCCAAGGGGCCCCATCAGTCACCGCCTCCCGTTTTGGATTCAGGTCCCATCGCCATGAGGACGTATGAGGGCGGTGGAGGGTAACCTCTGAAGTATGTCTTCCTGGAGTACACCAGGCTGCCTCGACCATATCCACCATTGGCTTGGACAAGGTAGGTCGATGCGAGCGGTTCGCTCACCTCCTGTGGCCTCTGAGCACTGGGCTGCTCAAAAGGAACCATCATTGGCTGGAGAACTGGTTGTGCAGCATCTTTACATGAAGCAGAGTCCATGGTCAAATCAGCCCCGTCGCAGGGATAGGCCGGGGTTTCAACAGGAGCAGCCTGGTCCCGGTAACCCGAAATACTGTTCGAAACCGGCTCATCGCCGCTGGTCTTCTGAGCTGCAGCTAGTGGGACTTTCTTGCGTTGGTCTAAATATCCTTTTAGTCTGCCATATGCATCCGATATTCCAGTTGGAGAAGTACCTAGCTTGCCATCTTTAGCACCCCTAAAGTTCGGTTGGTCAGTCTTGGATCTAGACATGTACCCTAAGAGGATAGAAAACAAAAGCCATGCTACATAAGTGAAAGTCAGAATCAAACAATTAAAAGACAATGTTAAATGTGTAATTTTACCGTTCAGTTGTGGGAAAGGAAGACAGCCACCCAACAGCAACAAACAAATCCATGACACTCTACAATACAAGAAACAATTAATATTCATTTACACAGATAACTTAACAGAAAAGCCTAAAGTTAGAATGTCAACTCTACCTGAGAATGCACCCAACAGCCATGGCTAGTACAGTAGAAGCAGCACACTCTATTCAAAGTATTTCCCAGACAGGTTGGTTGAGGCTAGACCGGATCGAAAGCACTGTTGCACTGGACCTCTGCTATCTCTTTATATAGTGGACCTGCAACCACTCAACACCAAAGCATTAGCAGCTGTTAGCCTATGCAACATAATCATCTACATCAGAAACAGGTGTGCTATTTGTACAACCATGGTCTTTATCTGACCTCTTCCTTGACACATTTTGCAAATCTTTCCACGTTTCAACATAATAACAATTATTTAGCCCTCTTTGGTCTACTTCTGATACTGCTGAGATGTTTTCCACAACAGTTTGTCACATCTTGAATCCCTTTGCAGGACGGGCTCTTAAAAGCATATTGAATAAGAGATTATCGCTGACTGCTATGGACAAAACTTCAATGTTGTATCAAAATGTGTAGGCCTATGTCCATTTATGTTTCTTAAAATCACACTGATACTTTGTTGATATGCTTCAAACAGTACCTTCATTTCGGTGGGGCAGAAACTACTGGCGTATGACCACACACACAATGTATAGATATTTTTAACATATATATTTTGAGCTACATTAAAAAATGTCAACTAAACTCATTGTGAGTAAGAATTAAAAATAAACTAATAGCCTAATGTTACTGCACGCTTTTGAAGTGCCATCCACAACACTCGTCTTATGATTTCCCTTATAGTAGGAAGTTATTTCTTCCATATTTTATTTTAACAACAGGCTTAGCGAGTGCATTGCTAATACATGAAAAGTAGAAATACAAGTCATCAATCAAGCAGACCTTCGATTTGGAACTTGGCCCGACGATGCGTGCAAATCTCTCAATAACAACACTTTTGAAATCAGATATTTCTCAATAACAGCTGTTTAAATCAGGTATGAAATCAGGTATACAATTTTAATACCTGCTGAAATAAATAAATAAATAAATAAATAAATAAATAAATAAATAAATAAATAAATAAATAGTCTTCAATGCCGAGAGATACAGGCGGAGCAATTCGATTTTAAACAACAACAGTCCTAGAATATGACAATGGGGCAGACTACTTTACGACCATATGGGCGTCTTATAGCGCGGATTGCAATTCTTATTGCAGCCTGCAGGGTTATGCGCGAAACATACGGAGGGACGCGGTCGTTGAGCTTCGCTGCCCCACATTGCATGACACGTTAAACTCAACTAGAATCACCAGCATCAATGTGATATCAAAAGACCAAAAATAGTCAGAAAGCCAACAGAAACTATAGATAGTTAATGTGACAATCACATTATTAAAAATAAACTTGGAGCAATGATTTACTGAGGAACAATTCTTTTTTGGAGCATGCTTTTGCAGGGAGTTCGCCGCCCCACCTTCCCATATCGGCACGCGCCTGGCTTCAAAACAAACATTTGAGCCCACTTATTGCGTTTGATGGACTTATACATGGCTGTGTCTTTGGAATGCTTCTATGCTTGAGCGACAGCGTCATTTAAAGCTTCTGGTACGACATTGGACAGTTGTTGAGAGAAGACATCAACGTTTTGACCCCAGCGATCCGCTACGGCATCAGAATGGGATCCTGTGGCGATGTGTATGTGTGCAACCCAGCCTCCAGTGGCTTCAGAGGCTACAGGCGGGGAGAAAGCCACTCCCATCTACCTGCATCGTCCAATCCAAGGGTGGATACCACTGAGGCAGGAAGGTGTAGACCAGGGGTGTCAAACTCATTTTAGCCTAGGGGCCACATGGAGGAAAATCTATTCCCAAGTGGGCCGGACCGGTAAAAATATGGCATAATTTTGTAAAATTAAACATGCTGTGAGCACACCAAACACAGGTTTCCCATTTACTTCCGTGAATAAAAAGTACGATGACCATTTTTCTTGTAAAACTCTGCACTGTGTCCACTTTTCGTCTTTTTGACAGAGACATTTTGGGGCAATGAGAGTGCCAAAGCGCATAATGTTGGAAGTATAAAGGTACGGCCACACCAACCGCGTTGCTCGCGGTAGGGGCGTTGAAAATCGGCATTTTTGCATAGGGAACCATTGGTCTAGGCACGGTACACGCGTTGAAGCGTTGCGTTGGGGGCTTTAGGCGCGGAAGTTGCACGTAATTACGCACGTAAACGCAGCCTGGCGGACTATTTCTCTGCTGATCAACACTACGAATGCTGGAAACACACCAGACACACCATGTGAAGTTATTTAACCCGATTAGTGTTATTTATATCAGAGATTATTTAATCTAACCCGATCTAAACTCTATCATGCACCCAAACGCGGCGTTTGGGTTTCCTACCTCGGACTCCAGCGCAGCCACGGCCGACATCTTTCTTTATTCTGGGTGGAAATAGTTATAGTTACGCCATTAAATGCGTTTATGGAAACATTTTTAGCGAGAAATGTGCATTTTAATTTCATAATTTTTGCTCAGTGAATGTGAAGGATGTTTGGTTTGATAGTTATGACGAAGAGGGAACGCTCCGTTCACTTGCATGGACATGGACTCATCTAGCTGCGGTGGCGCGGTGACGCGGTGGAAGCGTTGAACCACCACACACCGATCAAGCGTCAGGTTAGGCGCGGTACTCGCGGTATCCACTGCGAGCAACGCGGTTGGTGTGGCCGTAGCATAAGGCAGAGCGACAAGGTAGCTCCGGGCTAGCTGCACTACCTGTTTATACTTGCTCCCTGCTCAGCCCCGGTATAAAGTTTGCTTGCTTAACATAATTGCTATTGCGATTTCTAGTGGACACATTAAGAACAGCAGTTTCTTTCATTGAAAAATAGCAGATCATTTTACGTTACATTCCAAAGCGACTTCCAGTTACACACAATTGTCCAGTAGTTCAATGTACAACAAATTAGTCAGTGCCAGTCAATGCAATTCATGTAATGCTAGGAAGGATTTTTATAAAAAAAAAAAAAGTATTTTTTTTTTTATTTTTTTTTTTACAATACTGTACTTCACAAAATCATCTCGCGGGCCGGATTAAACCCGTTCGCGGGCCTGATCCGGCCCGCGGGCCGTACGTTTGACACCCCTGGTGTAGACAGACAAAATACTTCAGCTGTTTCCCTTCATTACCCTTATGGGGAGAAAACCTGAATCTGAGACCTTAAGGTTTAAATGGTGAACACTTTGTTTGCATTGTTTGCAGATTGTTTTTCTTGCTCCTGTTGCTGCTTGCGGAGGGCAACACTGACTACACTATTAATAATTATGAAATGCTTTTCTCTCATTCAGCATAAAGGTTGT
>NC_079413.1:22457590-22495090 GCF_026213295.1 Gadus chalcogrammus | reverse complement strand
ACACACACACACACACACACACACACACACACACACACACACACACACACACACACACACACACACACACACACAGGATATCCCTGCAGTCAGTAACTTTAATTAATTAATCATTAATGATTAGGGTTAGATTCTGGCCATACAGAGTGTGTGTGTGTGTGTGTGTGTGTGTGTGTGTGTGTGTGTGTGTGTGTGTGTGTGTGTGCACGTGTGCATGTCTGTGTATGTGTGCGTGTGTTTGTGATATGTGTGCCTCTCTGTGTGCGCTTGTGTGTGTGTGTGTGTGTGTGAGAAGGAAGGCAGAGAGAGAGAGTGATGAGGTGAGGGAGGATGAAGAGGAGCCCCCCCAGGGCCCCACATGATCTCATGCCTGGGGGGGGGGGGGGGGGGGCTGTGGGATGAGGCCATGTGTGCACGTCTATGTGTTTGTGTGTGCGTGTGCGTGTGCGTGTGCGTGTGCGTGTGTGTGTGTGTGTGTGTGTCTGCCTGTGTCCGTGGGTGGGTGTGGTTTTTCCTACACATCATAAACTGACTCAAAACGTATCACAGAAATATTAAACAATGAGTCAAGAACTCAGGAATCAAACGCAATCTCAAGATGTGTTCAACGGAACATCCCAAAGCTTGACCGACGGCTATGTTTACGTTGGTGCCAGGCGTCGTTCAGGATGACATCATCCATGTGGGACCCAGCTGTGGTTTCAATGGCTCGGAAGAACGATCTATACGGCTAAACTGTCCTGAGTAATAAATCAATCGCGGGAGCAGATTGCATTAATGATTGCTGAGAGGGGCTTCGCTCTTTAAAGCTGTATTTATGTGATTGGCTCAGAGGATGCATTGTGTTGCTTTAAACTAGTGACAGCAAATCAAACACACATTCATTGACCAACTCCGGGGGAAGTCAGTGGGAGCATGCCCGGGTTCAAAGGTCGCCATGCAGCCACTATCGACCAGGGAGTCCTACATTTACTAGAGAGCTCAGCTGTTCCTAGGGAAGCACTCACAATTATAAATGACGCTTCGTTTGATGATGGAAACATGATTTTGAACACTAATAATATTTTTCCCTTTTGAGCGTCATGTTTCCTGTGTGTCTCCACGGCGTTGGTGCGTTGTCGATGCCGTCTACAGTAAAAATGTACAGGTTTGATTTCTGTAGCCACAGTTGAACTGAACCATGATGCAATATCGCTGAAAACTCTTGAAATAATATCTGGAGGAAATCTTTCATTATATAGGCCTATGGATAAAAATATAGTAACTTGGTGTACAATGAAAGTCTCACTCCGAACAACACTCATGTGCATTTGTTTTGAACACATTAATGCCAATTCACCAGTTTAGTAAATGAGATTGGTCAATGAGCTTGAATGGTATGGGTTAGATAATGCACAGTGAATGAAAGCTACGAAATGCTGACATTTAGCTAGGTCTAAAACAGTCAGTACAGTCATTCAAATCAACAACTCATCAGGGCAATCGTGTTCAAATTGGAAAATCAATCAGCCAGGATCAATAGATGTTGACCTCTGACCTATTGGTCAAGCCGGGGAGACCCAACCCAGAGTCAGTTAAATAAATGCAATAACATCATATATTTCCTGTCGGTGTGCACACACACACACACACACACACACACACACACACACACACACACACACACACACACACACGCACACACACGCACACACACGCACACACACGCACACACACGCACACACACGCACGCTACCCTTTAATCTCTCTCTTCCTTTATTTATTTTTGTCTTTGCTCAATATAAAGCAGAAGATTAGACTCTATTCTAAATATAACATGGCAGAAGAATGAAACGACCAAACACTTTAGAACAAACATTACATGAATACTGTTGATATACATCGCCCTCTAGTTGTGAGTTTCTAGTGTTCTAAGGAAAATATCCCATCTTTAAAGAAAATATATATATTTCTCCTACCTAAATATATGATTAAGTAAATGAAAACTACTCTTTAAAAAACGATTCTTACAGAAAATAAAATAAATACGATGGATACAATAAACAATCGATGCTCAGTACACAAAAGGCATTATATCATAACATTTTTAGTTAGTTTTGTTTTTTTATGCTATACTTCTTATCAATCATCATTTTTTAACATATTTCCTCTACTCAGCAATCGAAAGAGACTCATATGTTGCCTATTTGTGCTGATGAGAACACACACCTGCCCTTCTCGATGATTCATCACTGGTTTAATCACACTGGTGATGGCGGCCGACTGATTGCGGTGATCAGGTGACAGAAGGACGTCCGAGGTCAGACAGAAGTCCCCGGGGTGACGTAAACACCTAAGGGCCATATCATTTCTGAATTAGGAGCCAGGAGAGACTGTAGATTGGTGGGATTGCATTGTGTCAGCTAAATAAACACATGCAGCGTTGGGATGGGAAACAAGCCGTCAGACATAATGTATTTTGTCCGAAGAAAGAGGAACCACAATATATTGCTGTTGGTACGGTAAGGATGTTCATAGAACCAAGCGCTAACAATGGCTAGGTTAACCCATTCCCCGTATACAACACAGATAGCTAGGATAATATGCTACAACATGCTAAGTAAATGAAGTCACACCTTGACACAAACGATCTCCACGAACCTTTCCAATCTGGCTTCCGTCCAAAACACAGCACTGAAACAGCCCTAGTCAAAATCACCAACGACCTCCTCCGTGCAGCCGACTCTGGATTACTCACCATTCTCATCCTCCTCGATCTCAGAGCAGCATTCGACACCATCTCCCACCCTCTGCTCCTGGACCGCCTGGCTGGCATTGGGATCACTGGTGATGCACTCTCCTGGTTTACATCCTACCTCACCGGCCGTCAACAATTTGTTCAACTAAGCAACCACAAGTCTGGGTGTTCAGGTGTCTCACTGGGTGTCCCCCAGGGGTCAGTCTTGAGTCCACTCCTGTTCACCACTTACCTCCTCCCGCTGGGCACACTCCTCCGTCACCATGGGGTCCATTTTCACTGCTACGCTGACGACACACAGGTCTACATCTCCACCAAACCCACCGCTGCCACCCCCCCCACCTCCCTCATCACGTGCCTGGAAGAGATCCGGAGCTGGTTGAGCAGGAACTTCCTGAAACTCAATGGAAACAAGACAGAGGCCCTGCTCATCGGATCAAAATCCACCCTCACTAAATCACAACACACCCCAGCTACACTCATAATCATCGATGGATTCCCAGTACCCTTCTCCTCCAAAGTCAAGAGCCTCGGCGTCATCCTGGACAACACCCTCTCATTCACACCCCATATTCACAACCTCACCCGGACTGCATTCTTCCACCTCCGCAACATCGCCAGACTCCGCCCATCACGCATAGACTACTACAACGCCCTCCTCACCGGATTCCCCACCAAACTCATCAACAGACTGCAGATCATTCAGATCCGCCGCCCGGATCATCACCCGCACCAAATCATCTGACCACATCACCCCAGTCCTCATCCCACTTCACTGGCTCCCAGGACACTACCGCATCCAATACAAAACCCTTCTCCTCACCTACAAAGCTCTCCACAACCTAGCCCCCAGTTACCTCTGCGACCTCCTCCAAGAATACACTCCCTCCCGCTCCCTCCGCACAACCTCTGCTGGACTACTATGTATCCCCACATCACGACTCACTACAATGGGTGCCCGGTCATTCAGCTGTTCAGCACCCAGGCTCTGGAACTCCCTCCCCCCACACATAAAACAGTCAGACACCATTACAACCTTCAAGTCACAACTCAAAACTCACCTGTTCAAACTCGCACACAACGTCTAACTGTTCACTGTTTTGATTGTATGTTTGTTTTGTTTTGTTTTTGTTGTATTTTGTATTTTGTATTTTTTCCACAATGTCTTGTTTTTTTTAAACGATTTATGATGACTATATGCTCTGTAAGGTGACCTTGGGTGTCTTGAAAGGCGCCTCTAAATTAAATGTATTATTTTTATTATTATTAAGTACTATTTTTAAGTGCAAGGAAGTACAACATACAATAAGTGTGTACATTGAATTCCAGGACGTACAACATACAATAAGTGCGTAAGAAGGGTGTGTGAGGCTGAGGTCAAGAGAGAGTCAAGGTGAACTCTGAACAAGTGAGTCTTGTGACCACTGTGCCCGTCCAGGAAGTGGATGTGGTGCTGTTGCATTTAAAACACCCCGGGGGCTGGACTGGTCTTGGAACAGTGAGGCAGCATACAAGAAGACTGTATTTCCTAAGGAGGCGTGGGCCCTTCAATGCCTGCTGGACAATGCAGTAGCCTACATGGTCCACTGGTTTGTGGTTAACTCAGCGACCAGAAAGCGGCTGAGAAGAGAATGGTGGCCAAATTGCTGGCCATCATGGAGGTCGGGCATAGGAGTAAGGCGTAGTAGCACCATCTGGTGGTAACTCGTGATATTGCTCCCCAGTGAGGGAGGTGCGTGTAGAACGGGTAAATGAGACGTGGTGCTCATAGCAGGTGTAATGAAGATAACACCAAAACCTCCTGATCCATGCAAGTCGATAAAGATGGCAAAAACAAAGATCCCGACTGAATGCTCATTTGACAAAGTCCTGAATCCTGGGCTTTAGCTGTATTTAGAAATTACATCAGTCGATCAAGTCTAGATTAAATTCACTGAAAGCTGCATATCTCTCTGGGTTTATATAATCCAATTTAGCGTTATTCACCCCTTTTTTTCTATGAAAATGGGCTGAAAATGTTATCGGTCATCAGCGTGTTATCTCGGTGGACAAGCTTGCATGTTGGTGACCCACCTTAATCCACCCCTAGGCCGCTATGAAGTTGGTCAATATGGCAAAAGCCCAAATCATAACCGTAAAACGTGTGCATTTGAAAAAGTATTAGTTTCGAAAAAGGCAGAGGGCTTTTCGGCGGTAGTGTGGTCAAGGTAAATAAAACCCCAACGGGGTTAGATAAGGCTATTGTATCCCTCAGTTGTTCTTGTCATAATTCTCAGTGCTGAAAGTAAGGATCTTGAAACGCCACACCACTCCCCTCGGTCTCAGTCTCCTCCGCTGAGAACAGGCCGTGTTGTCATTTACTGTAGAAAGGCGAAGACAAATACAAAGAAAGGGGAATTTAAACATAGGCATTGAAAACAAGAAGGCTAAAGAATATGAATTGTAGAGCCCAAAACTGAGAACTCCACCTAAAAAGACTAGCCTATATTACCACAAAACGGATGTCAGAGGCTAAAATAAGCGGCCCAAATGATTTATCAATTTTAAGATACGTGCAAAGACACCCGTACGAACACAGATGTTCTTGTCATAATTCTGAGATTTTAAGATAACTTCAATAACTGTGAAAAAGGATCCGGCTTCAACCCCACGTAACTCCAACAAAAACGCAGCGCGCGTATTGATTTGATAAGTGTGCGGCTCTCAAAAACTAAACTTAACAAATCACTACGCGCGTTCCTTCCCAGCTCAAAACATCCGCGGTTTGGAACTACTTGAGAGTGGACTGATCCCCGGGTCTATGCTGTGTAGACATCATTAACATCAGATTAATATTAAATTCCTAATCATAGAACGAGACGGGACACGCTAAAGTTGTACAATTATGTGCATGAAGTTATTGCTCTATTAATATAATAATAAATGTATAGGTGAAGATATGCTGGTCTGGTGGTTGCGTAACCCAGGGAAGGAGAGGAGAGGCAGGAAAGGGATTTCAGCAGCGAAGCCCTTAGGACGGGGAGTCGAGGAAACAAGGAGCCTGGGGGAAAACGCTGCAAAACCGACTCGTAAGAGAACGCTGCACTACAAACTCAAGAGAGGACGCTCCAAAACAGACTCCGGAGCAGCAGCACTTGGCAGAATATGTCCGCAGACACGGTAACTTGAGTTGGTTTTGTTGTTTGATACCTTAATGAATGATAGGATACTGAAATGTGCTGTGCTCTCCCAAAAAAAAGTTGCTTTTACAAAAGTTTCATGTTCTCTAATAGTTAACGTAGATCTTCTAGGTCGGAGTAGTTTTAGTTTAGTTTAGTGGAGTTAGTTTAGAGTTGGACTTCATGTCGGCGTCCAAGTCTACCACTGCCAGTCACTGACCTGTCAAACAATCATGTTCAACTCTGTCAATAACGGGAGGCAAACAACAAATAGACTACGTCAAATATTTTTTGGCTTTTCAAATAAGAAGAAATATCACTCTGGCATCGTTAATATTTATTTATCCATTTATTTACTTGGTCATCTTTACCTCAGACCCCGCGGCCTCCTCGGCCGACTCTATCGGATTTCCACGGAGTCTCAATGGTCCATTACTTCACAGACAACTGGGAGAAGGTCCAAAACTTTAAGGCCAGACCAGATGATATCCTCGTCGCAACATACCCAAAAGCAGGTTTGTCGTAAAATAAATCCGAGGACGTAATGAGTTGGGTGATTAGGCCTCCATGGTTCAGTTCTGTGACCTAATTCTTATCCCCTTTATTCATTACAATGCCACCGTAAACTCATTGACGCCGTCTCTCCCTCTCCGTGTTTTTTTCAGGAACTACATGGGCCTCCTACATTCTTGACCTTTTGTATTTTTCTCTGAGACAGCCCGATCGTATGACATCCGCCCCTATTTATGAGAGAGTACCTTTCCTGGAGATGCATATACCAAACTTTATGACCGGTGAGATTGTGATTAGTTCTTTTAATAAAAACTAGATTGTATTTACGTTTTCTCTATTTATGTTTTGATAACTCACATTAATTAAGGGGAAAGTGTGTGGCTCTGATAATAGGCCTAAATCTTAAAATATTCAGACGCAGATTATTTTGTTGTTCAATGTCTTGCAATAGTGTGATGTAATTTACAGTAGCATCAACCATGATTACTGTGAATAAGTTAAAGAGCAGTTGAGTTTTCATCTCTCCATGTAGGAACCGATTTTGCCGACAATCTGGACACTACTCCTCGTCTCATCAAAACACATCTACCTGTCCAGTTGGTTCCAAAGTCCTTTTGGGAACAGAAGTGCAGGGTACGATGTTTAATTTCAAATCTCAAAGGGCGCACATGGCACAATGTACTTTACACTGAAATCTGAAGCTCTGAGCTCATGGTGCCACAACATTTGACAAAGGTTTTAAGTAGGGTCCGACCGATTCATCGGCCTTCCGATTTAATCGGCCGATTATAGCCTTTTTGAAAATAATCAACATCTGCCAAAAAGACGCAGATTACAACCGATTTTTTTATTTATTTTTTTATTTAAATGTTATTGCGCTTAGTATCCTGCAGATTGCGCTCCTACTCGCCTTGCTAACTAACAACTTTAGCTGGAGTAAAAAAGAGGAGATTGAATTTTACCGTACAACATGAAAGCACGCTCACCTCACCAATGTACACAAGACGTGTTGTTTGAGCATGTTGTGCCTGTTTTTCTTTAGGTCCCAGGCCATGTTAATTTGTTATACTGTAGACTCTAACGGTGAGACCATACTGCTCAGCACGCACGTGTTAGTCACTGCTCACGAGCGCAGCACATTGGGAGTTATTTATTTATTTTACATTACACTAATTTTTGACTGTAAATGTATTCTAAAACGCTCAAAGGTTCTGCATTCAATTCACATATTCGTCAAAAGTGTTTAAAGTATAGTTAAGGTTCAAAAACTACGTTTTATATGCTTTTTTTTGTTTTGTTTTTAATCGGCCGATAAATCGTAATCGTAATTTTTCTCTGAAAATAATCGGCATCGGCACTCAAAAATCAATATCGGTCGGGCCCTAGTTTTAAGTAACTGTTAACTAAATTTCACCTCATTAAATTGACTATACCTTAGCAATACATTGTCAATCAAGTAAATACTTCAGCTTTATTGTGAACAAAGAAAATCAACATTTTACTGTAATAGTAGCTTCTTTTTTTGTGTGCATTGATTCATCTGTGTAGTTATTTACAAAAGATACCATCACCAATAAAGATCAAACACATATCGTTTCATGATGGCGAACTGAATGCAGAAACCCTAATGGGACTTCTCTCTACAGGTAGTGTATGTGGCCCGTAACGCTAAAGACAATGCAGTGTCTTATTTCCACTTCGACCGCATGAACTTCGCCCATCCAGAGCCAGGAGACTGGAACAGCTACCTCCAGAGATTCATGGATGGAAAGAGTCAGTTGAAAACATATCAAAGCAAAGTCTACACACAACCCAATATAAATAGGCTACGTTCTCCTCTGCTTCACCTTCACTAGAAGTTGTTTGATGGATTCCTGTCGGTTTTCTAGTGGTGTTTGGATCGTGGTATGACCATGTGACCGGCTGGTGGGAGAGGAAGCAGTCTTGTCCTGAAATCCACTACATGTTCTTTGAAGATATGGTCGAGGTAAGCAGTGTTTGTGTGAGAGCAGCACTTCTAAATCAGTTGTACCTAGAGGGTAAAGCATTCGTGTGTGTGTGTGTGTGTGTGTGTGTGTGTGTGTGTGTGTGTGTGTGTGTGTGTGTGTGTGTGTGTGTGTGTGTGTGTGTGTGTGTGTGTGTGTGTGTGTGTGTGTGTGTGTGTGTGTGTGTGTGTGTGTTTGTTTCTCAACAGGACACTGGACGAGAGATAGAGAAGTTGTGCTCCTTTCTGGGTTTGGGTTCGACAGCCGAAGAGAAGCAACAGATCCGAGACCTGGTGCAGTTTGATACCATGAAGAAAGACGACATGGCCAACTACTCAACGGTGCCGGTGATGGACTTCAAGGTCTCTCCCTTCATGAGAAAAGGTAATAGAAGACGAAT
The DNA here is from genome assembly GCF_026213295.1 of Gadus chalcogrammus. NCBI lineage: Eukaryota > Metazoa > Chordata > Actinopteri > Gadiformes > Gadidae > Gadus > Gadus chalcogrammus. The sequence goes on along the minus strand of NC_079413.1, from coordinate 22,486,297 downwards.
TTAAAGTTTGACGTTTATTTTGTCCTTACTCTTGACTCATCCTCTTTATTTAACAGGGAAGGTTGGTGACTGGAAAAACCACTTCACTACGACCCAGAACGAACAGTTTGACGAAGACTACAAGAAGAAGATGAAGAATACCACGCTACAGTTCCGCACTGAAGTTTGAAGGCTGGCAAGGCTTCTCCTGCATCAGGATTCACCTGATGGAGGAGGAGACATGTTGGAGCTACAACGACCGAGAGAAACAGTGCCTGCGGGCCTAGATAGATGGATCACTTTTTACAACGGCTTTTATTCAGATTTGGAGAGCTTTTCAAACACATATGATCAACAGTCCCACGCAACAATAAACAATCTTATAAGAAATACAATTGACTGTCGAGTTTATTTTTTTTGTATGCTTAGAATCAATTACGTCGTATATTGGTGAAAGATAACAAGCGAAAAAGTCTTGTTTACGTACAATTAATAAATAACTTAAAATGTTATATCAAAAGTAGACCAGAATCAACACATTTCTGAAGGTTCCCTTCCTATCTGCATACATTTATGGAGTCAGAACAGTCTCATTATTAATGAATGCACAGAGAAGGATTCACAAATGTATTTTGTGATCTATACATAAATTACTCTCTTCTCACAAATACATTTCAATGCACACACAAATGGATATCGGCATGTATAAATGTAAAATAAATCCATAAACAAAAATAAGTTTCACAAACATATTTCTGATCCACACACAAATATGTCTTGTTTTAAATAAAGGTAATATAAATCCATAAATATATTAATTTAAAAAAGATTTGCAATTTTCATCAAAAATGTATTTGGATGTTGTTACATTTATGTACAAACTGTTAAACTTGAATTTACAAGACGCTTTTCATTTGTGAGCTTGTTTGCATTTGTGTGTGAAACTGTCTGCATTTATGTGTGGATTTTTGAGACTCTCCTGACGTCGCTAGATTCACAAATGCATTTTTTTCAACAAGGAACTCTCTGTAGCCAATCAGATGCCTCCCTCGTTTTCAGCCAATCACATGGCTGCAGTTCCGACCTCTGAGTCCAGCCTCCGAGCCTCCCGGTTCTCTGTCAAATGTCTACTCTATCGGAAAGAACATGGTTTTTTGAATGATCGTACATAACAATCTCTAGGTGGTGAAGAAGTAAATGCTGCGTCACGACACTTTTTCCATCTAATTTCGACTGGGTTTTGGGATTATCGGTGCCGTTAAAGTAGTAAACGGCACCGACGTAAAAACCCAGTCACAGCAGTCATGTGGTTGACTGAAAACGAGGGAGGCATCTGATTGGCTACAGAGACTTCCTTGTTGAACACATAAATGCAGACAGTTTCACACACAAATGCAAACAATCTCACAAATGTAAAGCGTCTTGTAAATTCAAGTTTAACAGTTTGTACATAAATGTAACATCCAAATACATTTTTGATGAAAATTGCAAATCTTTTTTAAATTAATATATTTATGGATTTATATTACCTTTATTTAAAACAAGACATATTTGTGTGTGGATCAGAAATATGTTTGTGAAACGTATTTTTGTTTATGGATTTATTTTACATTTATACATGCCGATATCCATTTGTGTGTGCATTGAAATTTATTTGTGAGAAGAGAGTAATTTATGTATAAATCACAAAATACATTTGTGAATCCTTCTCTGTGCATTCATTAATAATGAGACTGTTCTGACTCCATATACATTCACTGACCCTGACGGTCACTCTGGCCATAGATTATGATAAATGTGTTAATTCCTTGTACACTTCAAACACTTTTTGATGAATACAACTTATTTGTGACTTGGCCCCTTACTAAATTTCACATGGCTGTATCATGCGCATTCTACTTAGTGTTTATATTGGATTATCATAATTTGTACCATTTATAGCTTCCAACCTCCCTGGAGATAAAGCGTTGGCCTTCTTTGGTCTAAAGAGAGTGGATATCAGTTTCTGCACTTACTCATCCTGTATCCAGAAAATGTTACTGAATTCTTGGCCCAAATTCACAACGTGTTGCCATGAAAACAAATACCAATGAAGCACTTTGTTATTCACTACTCTCGACTCCTGATGGGTTACGGCCCACTTATTTACGTGAAGCGAAAAGGAAACAGTATTTTAAAAGATTGCACAGGTCGTCTATGACTACAATAGCATCGCAAAAACACCAGCCAGAAGATCAAACGAGGCAGTGCTTGGATGAATCAAACACAAGTTCAGCCAGATTACTGCAATGTGCAGAGATATGTTTCATTGCACCCCTGTTGCTATTGGCTCTGCCTTGCTGTCAAGACTTGGGCAGAGTCTTGGTAGATCGAAATTGTCAAGCGACCTATATTCTTAGAGTATACCGGTACATTATAAGAACAAACATGTTGGCCATGAATGCTACATGTAATGGATTGAACCAACACTGCAAAATGTGATATGTTGATTAATTTGTGCCAGCCGTGCTGTGAGGGCACTGTTGAGTTGTACACGTTTAAATTAATACCTAGTCCTATTTTCAGTTCAACTGTAAGTACAATGTTTGTCCTGCAGATGGCGCAGCCGTGCTAGTTTTAGAAATTGACAGAAGTCCTCATTTATTTTGCTACCCCTATTACCTATACTGTTCCTAGGCTTACTCATCTATAGTGTCGATCACTACAAGACCAAATTATGAAACTGCAGCAGAGCTTAAATTATGCAGTTCAAAAATTGATATATAACCAATTGATATATAACCAATATAACCATAACCAATCGATTGGTCAAACCTCGATGGCTACTTCATGGTTGTCCCTTATTGCAGATTAATTTATCGGATTTGTGGATGTGTGTATAGATTGGTTGGGCAACTTCAACCACAACCGTGCTATCCTATAACTATCCCTTCCTAGAGCGTTGATCCATTATGACATGTGTTCTTCAATGTCTTGTCGTGTAACTTTTTTATTCTGTCTATTCATTGACAAAAAATGTAATGCCCAACATTTGTGTTTTGGGGTACTATCTTTCAAAAACAAAGTAAATTAGAGCTATCATGGAGGCAAAAGGTGACCAATAAGCCTTGTGCTGGATGCACACACTGACACACAGACACAGACACGCACACGCACACGCACACACACACACACACACACACACACACACACACACACACACACACACACACACACACACACACACACACTGTGCAGTGCACACGGGCAAACTCATTCTACTCTGCTACTTCTCCACCCTTTATATCCTCTACTCTCTTCTATGCCACGCCCCCTCGCCCCGCCCATTCTGTAAACCTTAAACCTCTTCGTCCCCCTCCTCATGTCCTCTCGCCAGCCGTGGACCCCTTCACCCGGGCCCCACAGCTTCCCTGTCCCCGCCTGACTGGAGCGGTTTAGCTGAGGACACATGACGCTTGCATAACAATCGTCTTTGACCGAGGCGGGGGAGGAGGGGGAATGAATGCATGCATGCATCCGCTGGCGGTTCACGAGTGTGTGTGTGTGTGTGTGTGTGTGTGTGAGTCATGTGGAGTGGATGATCCAGTGTGCGTGCAGGTAATAAAGAATGAGTGTCGAGCGGGGATAGTATGTCACGTGTAATTACCGAGCGGATTAAGTGGCGGGCCGTGTCAGCCTAGTGGATCGACCTCGAACGGTGAATAGGCATCCGTGTTGCAGGGCATTCAGGACACATAATGTTACGGCCTATGTCCGTTGTTTTTTGTTGTTTTTGTCAGAGATGAAGATACACGTTTTGGGCCGAAGACAGTGTTGCCAGATTGTGCCAAATTTCCTATAATAACTCAGAATGCGTGACCACACGGTCCTCATCAGTAAGGCCATGAATCTTCTATACTGCTTTAACAGAAAGTCTGACACAAGGCGTGAATGAACCCGCTGTCACACGGAGTTAGCGTCCAGTGGCGGCGCTGGGCTATTTAAAGCCCTCCGCTCGAAGCCCCCATTCCCCTTTCTGAGCAGTAACGTCTCGAATGCGGCTCTCTGTCTGTCAACTGTCTGTCAATCGGTTTTGACTGTCGCCCCGTCCACGTAGCTCGCGCATGCAGTTCCTCGAATATGCTCATGCACTCTTGACATCTGCAGCATGTTTCCAGTCTGTCTGTCTGTCTGTCTGTCTGTCTGTCTGTCTGTGTGTGTGTGTGTGTGTGTGTGTGTGTGTGTGTGTGTGTGTGTGTGTGTGTGTGTGTGCGCGTGTGTGTGTGTGTGCGCGTGTGTGTGTCTCTCTGACATCTGCATTAAACATCTGTTTAGATGAACTGAACTGGATGGGTGGGGTGGGGGGGGGGGGGGGGGCTTGGGGAGGATTTTGATTGGTGGAGAGCAAACCTGCTTGTTACATCATCTCCTACCCAACAACCAAAACAATTTAAATACAAAAAACAACTACATCCAGGCTTGCTGAACTATGGCCCCCACATAAAATATTCTGTAGTTTGCTTAGCAACTGTTTATTTGTGGCTAACCCCGCAGAAAAACAAGAAGACAGCATGCTTTTCATCAAAAACTCAAATGTTATGAAACCGCATGGAATCTAGTATAATCTATAGGTTAAAGTAGTGACATCTAGCGGTGAGTTTGCAGATTGCAACCAACCCGTTAGATGGCCTGCTCCCTTTGAATAAGTAAAGGGCTTAATAATAAGCAAACGACTTTTATCTTCATTGGATTTTGCAAAATTAAGTATGCTAAATCCTTCACACGATGATTTAAAGGTGCTTGCAAAATCGCCTTACCCCTAGGGTGTGTTTGTGGGCACTGGTTGGGTCTGTGTGCAAGTTATGCTAAACGGAAGCCTGTAGTTCCTCAGGTCTATCTCCTGGGTTCTTTGTGATCGGTGAGATGTTTGGGTTGATTTTCTGGGATCTCCTCCACTTTGCAGAATGACCTCCGACTTTTTAAGCAACCCTATTTTACCTCCAGGTGTGATGAGTTGATTAGCCATTTCATAATGAACCCCGTAGTGACATCACACATGGACCCCCATATGATGGACAACAAGATTAGCCCTCCAGTTGGCATGGTCCATTTGGTAGGCAGGCAGGGGGATCTACTGCACAGGTGTGTGATTATACTGCCATGGATCAGGAAATGGCTAGTCAGCACTATGAAATAGGGGCCTAAAATGATTTCCATTCCTAATAATCAGTATTTTTATATATACAATTATCAATTGTATTTTCTTCTCTTCTCTTGTTTTGCTTTACCGTGTCCCTCATGCGTCTTTGCGTAGAGTCTGTAAACTTTGTCTGTGGCATGTTGCTTTAAATCTTGCCGCCGTAAAGGATTATGGGATACCACTATCTCCTTTCCTTTCAAAAAGGTTGCTCAGGAGTAACCTATGATAAAGGAGGGTTAAAGGATGCAACAAGGCTCCTTTCCTAAGCATTTTTCCTAAAAATTCAAACCACCTTTCCTCCAAGTACTTCCGGGTCATTTCGTTATGAAAGGAAATTTCCTATGAAAAAAGAGAACTCATAGAGGCCCCGGGTTGACTTGTAACCCGTTGGTTGCTAGTTCGATCCCCGGCTCATCCTAGCGTCGAGGTGTCCCTGAGCGAGACACCTCCCCCTAACTGCTCCCGACCTGCTGGCTGTCGCCTTGCATGGTTGACTCATCTACAGTGTGTGAATGTGTGCATGAACCGTTGTGAAGTCACTTTGCATGTCTGCTCTGTCTGCTAGTGTCTGCTAAATGCCCTGAATGTTAACACATTAATGACATTATAGGCAGAAGGAGAAGGATTGATAAAAAAAGATAGCGTGTTTTATATGAAAATTAGTTTCAGTTACGAAAATTCATTTTCAAAACTAAAATTCACTCCGAGTATGAGTGGAGACTCATACTCTCTAGCATTCCCAGTGTCGAATCCACGTGCCCCGGAAAACCAAAAACTAAACCCATCGGTCACCCCAGACCTCTCCTCCACCATCACGCCCCTCCTCACAAGACGCAGCTGCTCACCCCGACGTCCAGTCAGCACGCTGCGCTCTGCCAGTGAACTCCCTCACGTGCGGCCACAAATACCCCAGACCTGGAACCACCCGTTTCTCCTTCCACTGGAAGACTAGCCTGAACTGAACCCTTTAACTCAGGTTTCAGCTTCAAAGTACAGCTTCAGTTATTTCCCTCACTCCTAATTAGTAGTGTCCATTAGGAGCAGAATAATAAGGAGGTTTATTCCATTACAGATTTTCTTGTATCTTTGTTTGAATATTATTTTCAAATGTGCTTAAAGCTGCAGTAATCTATCCTTGCTTGGCCCACTTTTGTTTTGTTTTGATTGAGTTTCATGGCTCTCATGCATTCCCTTGGCTCTTTCTGTAGATCCGGATGTAGACTCAATACAAACATTGCAACTTAAATAAAGTAGGGCGAACAATAAACAGCCGAAAGCGACAATAACTCCATACACAGAAGGGTTTGTTTCTTAAAGAGTAACCTAACACTAAACTTTATCCAGCGGGCTTTGCAGCTAGCCAGTTATAGCCAATCAGACACAAAACCGTTCCTTCTTCAGAGATGGTGCTGTCTTTGGTGAGCTTAAAGTCGAACAACGATAGCCTATTGTTATCTGCACAGGCGGGCCGACGCATAAACATAAGCAGTTTTCAACACAAGTGGAGGATCCGTGAAAAAAAAGTAAAAAAAAAAAAAGGATTGAAAAAAAAGCAGGATTGACATTGATTTTATTCAGACAACTCTGGGTTTGGTCGCATTTGACTTGACATGGTTGAATTGCAGTGACGTATTCCTATGCCTTGCCTTTGCGTCGTCATTTCAGCCATTCACTATAGCCCCCCCATCGTCATTTCAGTAACAGAGTGTCATTTGCATATCACTAAATATAATCAACAGTGAACACCAAAGAGATGATGAACGTTTGAATAGTTGCGATGCGAGCCAGCGGGGGCTTCGGGGGAGGGGGAGGGTGGAGTGGGGTAGGCAACGATGCACCGAGGGTGACCTGAAAGTGCATACACAGCCGTTTTGTCATTTACAAAGACATTGGGGTTTTTTTCTCCAATAAAGTGAGGCAACATTTTTAGAAAATGACGATAATAAAAATAAAAAAGCTTGACTTCTGTTTCCACCTTTCAACGACACAACCCCACTTTTTTTCTGTATAGTTTTCTCCGTATGGCTGTAGAGTCCCGACGTCCATTTGAAAAAACATCTTCCGTGCTTTTGATAAAAGGGTAACAAAAAACTAGGTTCAAAACATCGACATGTAAAAAAACAACAACAAACAAACCCCAAAGATAATTAACAAAACAGAACCCGATCACGTTATGGATCTTGGACTTCACGATGTTTCTTTAATTATACAATTTATTTATATATATATAGATATATATATATATATGTATGCATACATATTTATATCTTTTTTTTTTTTACATTCCTCATGTGGACAGACCGCTGGGGGTCTGTCTCCTCTTGATTCCTCCACCACGCCTAAGTGCTAGGATGGGCCTGGGGCAGAGAGACCGTCGAGTGACTGGTGTGTCTGGATCAATATGGGGGTACGGCGTTTATGGAGATGGGGGGGGGGGCAGGAAGAGACGGGTTGTGGGAGGGGGGTTCTGGCTACTAAACCACAAGACGAATCACAAACACCTAGGGGGAGGGTGGGGATGGAGAGGATGGACAGCGGTACAAGAGAGAGTCGTGGAAACGAAGAAGTGCATTCCCTGGGAAAGTGGCGTCAGTGACTCGGGTTTGGTTTGTTTTCGGCAAACGCAAGTTTGCATAAGAAGCTGTGTGTGGTTCTGCCTGCTGTGTGTGTGCGTGCGTGTGTGTGTGTATGGAGAGAGAGTGTGTGTGCCTGTCTGTGTGTGTGCGGTTGTTGTTTTGGCAAAAGAGGTAAGAGGCCTGGACCTTGCGAGGCCGGGACCTTGCGAGGCCGGGACCTTGCGAGGCCGGGACCTTGCGAGGCCGGCCTCTGAACGCGATGCTCTGCGGTTCCTTGGTGACCGTCAGATCACTTTGCGTTCACATTACAGATCTGCACATTAATATCAGACATTTTACGTGTGCAATAGATCTGACCTATCGCCTGGACTGTTTACATTGCAGTGGCCTTGGCCAGAGATCAGTTGTTGTGTCGGATCTGGAACCACATATGGGGCTGTCCATGATAGTAGTGAGTGGACTGCGAGCGGATCACATGTGTGATGTGTCTCACTGCTCCTGTTTTGATTCTCCCCTGTAGCAAAAACAATAAGGAGCAATACAAACTGATTTCGGGTTGTGTGATCCCACGATTATTGTTATTTTTTCCTCCGTTGTGTTGTGTTGTGTACCACCAACCACCACCCCACGATGACTTGATTTAATGGCTTCTGCATGCGGATGGCCACTGAGATTCGTCTGTCCCTCGTTTTTGCTGGTGCGTCTGATCATGGCTTTGAAGGCAGTGCGCTCGGAGGTGCTGGTGCGATTATTCTAGTCTTAGTAGAAGTAGAAGAAGAAAGAGGAGGAGTCAATAAGTGGCTGTGTTTGTCTGTGAGAGAGAGACACCCGGAGAAGCTGCGCAGCCCGCCCCGATCTGATCTGATCTGATCTCCTCTTCTGGAAGGGAACCCGAAATGTGCTGGAAAAAGGGACGATAAAAAAGACAACCGAAAGAGGAGGAAATAGAAAAGGTTTTTTCGTATAAAACTCGGTGGGTGTAAGAAAGGTTAACTAGAATCCTCAGATTTGGCTTAACCGTGTCGTTGATTTTCGTTGACGTTTTTTTTAATACTTTAACAAACATAAAAAGTACCTTGCGGGCGTCAAACCAAATGCGACGGATTATGGATCGATTTGCAAATAGCTTTGATGCGTTAGCTTCGAGGCTAGCCCCAAGCCCAAGAGCTCCACGACCATATTCTCCCAAAAAAAACGGAACAGCCAATCAGATCGAAGCTGGGCGGCGCAGCGTGTATGATTGTACACCCGGGAACGTAAACCCTTTGTGAGGCACACAATGAAACAATACTGAGCAAATCGAGTCCCTCTGGTGGAGCCCGCCCTGGTCATTACAGCACGGCTTGTAGTCACAGTGATCGTGAGAGAGAGAGGAACAACGAAACAAGGTAGGTAGGTTGAGGTTAATAGCCGGCCAGGAGCGAAGGCGGGAGGGGGGGGTGGGGTTAGGGTTGGCGGTGGTACAGACCTGCAGTAGCTTAATCCACGGTGTGTGTGTGTGAGTGAATGTGTGCATGTGTGTGTATGTTTCCCTGCATAGTGTTTGACGGAATCAACTCTCATACCCTGCATGACACACTGTGGTGGTGGCGTTGCCGTCGTCCTGGTGGGTCTCCAGAGATTAGAGACACACAAAAGGTGTGTGTGTGTGTGTGTGTGTGTGTGTGTGTGTGTGTGTGTGTGTGTGTGTGTTGTGTGTGTGTGTGTGTGTGTGTGTGTGTGTGTGTGTGTGTGTGTGTGTGTGTGTGCCTGTGCACATGTGTGTGCATCTTTTAGCAAAGCAAAAGACAGACGGAGAGGTTGGGGGTCCTGGACTTGGATTGAGCTTGGGTAGAAAGAGTGTTAACAGTAGTGTTTGGGGGGGGGGGGGGGGGATGGGTTGGGGGAGGGGGGGGGGGGGGGGTGGGGGGGGGTGGGTGGGGTGGGTGCAACAAGGATACAGACATTGTGGTTTCCTTTTAGTGCAACAGAACAAACAACCGGCGAGTGGCCCCAGACCGCCCCCAGACCGGCCCTTGAGTGGCCCCTGAGCGGCCCCAGAGAGGGGAGAGTGTGTGGGACCCCCGCGTCCAGGGACAGTCCGTCAGAGCACCTCCCGGAGCTGCGGCCCACCACAGCCAAACAAAAATAATAAGAAGGGATCTCCAACGGAACCCATCCACAGTTCAACTCTTTGAGTGAGTTCTTTGTCTTTGTCGTCGAGCTCCATCTCTGCGTCTCTTCGCTGCTTCCCAGAGTCAGTCCTTCCTCCTCCTCCTCCTCCTCCTCTCGGAGGTTCTTTGGCCCCGCCCACTGAGCCACAGAGGGTGTCCGGTCCAAGGCCGTCTTTCCGCAAAAATCCCCCCTTATCGTTCCCCCTTCGGATCCACCGCCCTGCTGGCACAACACCCCGGGGTTCTTGTCCATGTCACCCCGTCATCATCATCATCATCATCATCATCATCATCATCATCATCATCAGAACTGAACCAGAGCTGAAAAGGGACTCCAAAGTGACTCTTGGTCCAGTGAGGTGTGGTTATCAAACACATCGTTCCTCATGGTAGAAGCAATACAACACAGACACGGACAGGTGTGCGCCTATGAAACACACTGTCCCTGTCGTAGAAACGATAAAACACAGACTGAGAGGTGTGTGGTACAGCGACTGTTTTGTTGTTGAGCGGTTTGACACACGACCGTATTTACACTTGATTGAGAAGCACCTCACTTATCTGCTCTGCAAGGTTGGTTGGTTGTTTCTGAGTGAACTGTGTGTGTATTGTGTGTGTAATGTGGTGTGTGTGTGTGTGTGTGTGTGTGTGTGTGTGTGTGTGTGTGTGTGTGTGTGTGTGCGTTTGTGTGTGTGCATGCATGCATCATATACATTGGGGACAGCTGCACTGAGTTGAGAGGTGAGGTAGAATATGTTGGTTCGAGGTGGGATATGGAAACACAATGCAGCCAATGGGGAAAGCCCAGAGGTACATGGGCGGAATCACTGTGTGACGGACAGGTCAGGGCGGCCAATGAGGACGACACAGGCATCCGGTGAACAGAAATAAAGAAAAAAAAATACACAAAAGTAGAGGTAACTTAAAAATAAAAAATAAAACCATAAAAAAACAAGAACCGCCGATGGAGTACGGCCAAACGTATCAGAGTATGGATTGTTTGAATATGTACGGATGTGTATTTGTGAGGTAAAGAAAAAAAAAAGAGGTATGTCTGACAGGAGAGGTATACTTTATAAATACATAGTGTGTATACTCAGGTAAACGGTACTGTGGGGTTTGCGTGCGTCGAACGCCACTATCTCCTTCTTCATTTTTTTTGTTGTTACCCTCAGGCGCTTGCACAACAAAGACAATCCGAAAGCACCGAAAGTACTCATTAAAAAAATACTTTGAAAGACGGAAACGGCCTTTACCAGTTGTGAGGTATTAGTCTGTGTAGTTCGGCATGTTCCACTGAGTGGGCGGTGTGTGTGTGTGTGTGTGTGTGTGTGTGTGTGTGTGTGTGTGTGTGTGTGTGTGTGTGTGTGTTGTGTGTGTGTGGTGTGTGTGTGGTGTGTGTGTGTGTGTGTGTGTGGTGTGGGGCGGGGGGGGTGTGTGTGCGGAGGAGGGATGTCGAACAGCTTGAAAAAGCTCCGTTGGTGGATATCCTTTATGCAATGACTTCTCTGCATAATGCTCAGTATGCACAATGCAGTGTATGTTCTTCTAGTTTACTTGTGGTTCTGTGTGTGTGTGTGTGTGTGTGTGTGTGTGTGTGTGTGTAAATGAATGTGTGTGTGTATGTGTGTGTGTGTACAAATGCGAGTGTGCGCACGTGTGTGTTGCTCTGAATGCTGCCCTTCCGTAAACGTACATGTTTCAGCCTCAATACTGTGGTGCCACTGCCACCACACACGCACACGCGCACGCACACACACACATCTTGACATGGAACGGTTTTTCACAGTGTCAGCTAGGACCAGCAGTGAACACAATGGAAACAGAGGGGAGAGCGTTCCCCTCTGCGGACAGACGCACGGACACTGTAACACGTATTTACAAAAGAAGTCACCAGAAAATCGAACGACCGAAAGAAAAAAAAAATCTCACAAGCAAGATTGTCAGTGTGTCTCTTGGGGGACAGTGCGAGTGTGTTTGTGTGGTGATTACATCTGAGGGCCTCGGAGAGAGTGTGGGGGGGGGGGGGGGGCACGGCTTATTGTGCAACCCCCCCCAGAGACAAACACACGGTTTCTTTTAGAATCCACCCCCCCGACGACAAACAGCCCCCCCCCCCCGTCTCCCTCTCCTCTCCTCCGAGTCCAATCCTCCTCGGATCGGACCGATGGGAGAAGGCCGGCTCGCGGCGGGAGAGGGAGGGGGCGGTCGGCGTGGCGATGGGGTGGAGGGGAGGGGGGGGGTTCCTCCGTCGTGGTCGCCGCCGCCGCCGCCGTCACACCTCCTGGTCCTCGAACACCTCCAGGAAGAGCGGCGGGAAGAGCTCGTTGGGGCACTCGACCTTCATGTGGAGGAAGCGGCTGGCGTGGCACGCGCCGATCATAAGGCGCAGGTCCGTCACCTTCATCAGCAGCTTGGGCCAGAAGTGGGGGATGCTGTGCTTGCGGCTGTTGATGTAGTGCTCGAAGGCCAGCAGGTAGGTCTCCTGGCACTGCTCGATCTTCTCCACGCTGGTCAGGCCCGAGCGGTCTGGAGGGGGGGGGGGGGGGGGGGGGGGAGAAAGAAGTTGGTTTTAGTAAAAAAAAAACAAAAAAAAAAAAGATCTTTTTTGAAGGTTTTTATCATTTTTATTGTAATTGTAGAGACAGGGATGAGTGGGAGGTGTTCTGTGTATGTAACTGTGTGTTTGTGCTCATTATTATCATTTATGTTTCTAATTAAAAGAATTGATTCCGAAGGTTTCATCCGTGTTGTTGTAGAGGCGGGAAGGTGCAGGCGAGAGGGGAGGGGGAAACATGCAGCAAAGGACCGCGGGCTGGGAAATGGAACCCGGGTCAGTGGGGTCGGGGCTAAAGTGCTGACTGTGGTTCCACGTCGACGCAACGCAATGACCACGCAGACGCTTCGAGGGGGGGGGGCGGTCGCGGAAACCGTCGGTTTGGTGTCTGCGGTCGGGTTTTAATTTTGGGGGAAAGCGGAGAACCGATCACAGCCCTTGCCGCCGCGACGTGAGGACGAAAAGGGTCCGTAAACCCCCTTGCGTTGGGTAAATGTGGAACCATAATCAGCCCTTAAGCCTTAATGGTACACCCTCTGCCCGGTGGAACACCAGGGCAGCCCTGTTCTTAGTATTTTTATCACTTTTTGAGACGTTTTATTTTTTCTTCGTTCACAGCTGCTCCTGCACTTAGCCTCTTTTCGTTTCCCCTCCAAGTGGCTTTATGTTTTGACCCCTGCCGCGTACAAACACACTCCGTTTAAGGGTCTAGCCGGGAGATATTTTTAGCACAGAAAGGCTATGTTTGAGGAAAGAAGGGATTAGAGGCTAATTCGAGAATTAGCGATAGATTACATTGGGCCGCCGACATTTTATACGGTCAGTCGGGGCAAGTTCTCTCAAACACCAACTGACGTTTACCGGCCTCATCAAATACAAATATGCTCATGTTAATAACTGCACAGTTCTAGTTAAAGAGCCGGTGAGCCCGCTGTTAAAGCTCGAACTCAAACACTATCAGATCGACACAAGGCGTTATACGTTAAAGGTCTGAAAAGCTAAACTAGGACCTTACCCCTTTTCTTTTCTAAATTGGGGACTTATTTCAGTAACATTGATAAAAATGCATAGATTACTACGACGACGGTCATATAAGACGAAATGACCACGTTTCGAACAACAACATAAAACCTGTTTTGGGTTGATTGTATGCGAAGTAGGCTAACTTTTTTGACCAAGTGTCGGTTGATCCCCTGCTGTCGTTAGGACCAACAGAGGTGGAGCCCGGATCAGCCGGCGTGGCGGATGTGGTGTCAACTGTCAGGACCACCGACCCTGGTTCACTCCGGTATTTGTTGAGGAGGAGACAAGGCCTTCGTGTTCTGAGAGGCCCTGTTGTTTGTGTTTAACCACGCGCCAATTTCACGCCTCGTTTACCATGCAAATCATCCCTGCGCACACAGCCTTGTTTTTTCCACTGTGGCTCTGTCCCAACCCCCACCCGTCTGCCTCAGGGGGGGCCGCAGCAGCCACCCTCCCCACCAGGTCCCCCCCCCCCCCCCCCCCAGATGGGGGAAAGGGGGCTTGGGGATGCGTGGGGATAACCCACCGTGTCAAACATTGGCCGGACAAGACAGGGACAGAGGATAATAAAACTAAAAAAAAATAAAGACTCCCTATTAAGCCTCATTACAATTTTATAGACTAATTGATAGTATTAATCCATATTATGTTAATATTCCAAGTTGTAGTGGTCGTAGTATAGATATAGATATCTATATTTATCATAATGTCGTCTAGATGTTTACATAATGCATGCATGTAGGGAACAACATAAAAATAAAATAATAAAGGAGTTCTCCCACGATGACAATCCCCACCACAAAGACGGACGTGTCTCTCCCTGCGTGTGTGCGCGTGCGTGTGTGCGTGCGCGTGCTTCCAGGCGCCTGCGTTCACGCACACGCCCCCCCCCCCCCTCACCGGAGCTCATGAGCAGCACGGCCTGCATCAGCGCCACCCCGGTCGCCAGGTTGAACTGAACTGCGCCAGGCGCTTGCCCAGGTCGAAGATGGTCCGAGACCACGCCCAGCCCAGCCGTTCTCGTTCTCGCGCTTTACACCCCGCATCTCGCCTCTGATCTTCAGCGTCTCCTGCTCCGTGGTCGTAGCGCACTGCCGCGCAGCGACGATGATCTCCATTGCGCAGCCCTTCAGCAGGATGATCTGGTCCTCGCAGGGCACTTGGGAGAGGGGAGCACACTGTTAGCTTCAGCTAGCCCGATGAGGGTTAGCACGACGCTTAGCATCAGCTAGCATGAGGAATTAACACAACGCTTAGCTTCAGGTAGCATGAGGAGGTTGGCACAACGCTTAGCATCAGCTAGCAATGAGGAGGTCAGCACAACGTTTAGCATCAGCTAGCAATGAAGGAGGTCCATCACACGCTTAGCCTCAGCTAGCAATGAGGAGTTAGACAACGCTTGCGTCAGCTGCATGAGAGGTCAGCACACACGCTTAGGCACAGCCTACATGAGGAGGTTGGCAAAAAAAAAAAAAAAAAAAAAAGCAACGTTAGCATCAGTATCATTGAGGTTAGCACAAGGATTATCTTCGGTAGCATGAGGGAGTTGGCACAAACGCGTAGCTTTCAGGTACATGAGGAGGTGGGCAAATGCTAGCATCAGGTAGCAGAGGAGGTGATCACAAGGCTTAGCTTCAGGTAGCATGAGGAGGTTATCACAAGGCTTAGCTTCAGGTAGCATGAGGAGGTTAGCACAACACTTAGCATCAGGTAGCATGGATTAGCACACCGCTTAGCATCAGGTGGTTAGAACAATGCTTAGCATTACGTTAGCACAACGCATAGCGCTTCAGCGGGAGGATTTGCTCCTCACAGGGCAGCTGGGAGAGGAGCAACACTGTTCAATCAGCTAGCAGGATAAGGTCGCACAACGCTTAACATTAACGTTTGCACATTAGCACAACGCTTAGCATCATGCTTAGCTTTTCAGCACGATGATATCGTCCTCACAGGGCATCTAGGGAGGGGATCACAACACTTAGCTTCAGCTAGCATGTGGATGTTAGCACAACGCTTAGCATGAGGTAGCATGAGGAGGTTAGCACAACACTTAGCACTAGGAGGTTAGCACAAAGCTTAGCATGAGGAGGTTAGCACAACGCTTAGCATGAGGAGGTTGGAGGTTAGCTCAACGCTTAGCATTAGGACGTTAGCACAACGCTTAGCATGAGAAGGTTAGCACAACGCTTAGCATGAGGAGGCTAGCATAATGCTTAAAATGTGGTAGCCCGAAGGAGTATAGCACAAGGCTTAGCATCAGGTCACCATGACGAAGTATGGTTTCATTAGGGCGGGGGAGATCTTAAATGAAAAGGGCAGAGTAAAATATAGTGGATAGATAACACTGCAGTTTCATGGATTGATTCTCGTCCAAATCTCAACATCAATCCATAATGATCCAAAAATAAATGTCGATGTCAAACGTACGCGCGTCAAATGTTCACTGGAGAAGATCGGATTAAAGACGTTCGATAACCTTGGATCCCAATTTCATGGTGTTCAAACTGAGTATGAGGTAACAACAGAGTACGCACGGATAATGATTGAGCAAGTTTCGGCCACACTCCCCACATAACGATGAGACTGGAGAAACCGCCCTACATTAATTACACTGAATACTCAAAAGCTCTGAATACGTCTGCCACTCAGAAGCAGTCAGAAGCGCCCAAGGGCTGAGAACCAATAGGAATAAACCGCTGGTGATGGAAATGACCTTCGCTGCGAGGCGCTGGGATGATTTGAGTGTTTTGCGGAAACAAAGGATAACATGTCATTATGGACTTAAAGGGCTCTGGCACGCATGGATGGTTACAACTTACAACAGCCAGTTTTGGTATGCCAAGCAACGCTAATCAAGTCTACTGACCACAGTGCGCCCCGAATCGTATCGTAGCGAGGGGGGAGGAGCCTAAACACCAAGGCAGCCCCGCCCATCAGAAGACGAGCTCCACCAGCCTGTTTGGTTTTAGTTTTAAGCCAACAGAGATCTGTGGAGAGGTTGGTTTAGCTCCGTAGGTAGAGGGCACTTTTAACCGGAAGGTTGCTAGCTCGATCCCCGGCTCCTCCTAGCTGAGTGTCAATGTGTCCCTGAGCAAGACACCTCACCCTAATTTCTCCCTACGAGCTGGAGATCGCCTGGTATGGTTGACTCCGCCGTCGGTGTGCGAATGTGTGTTTGAACCGTTGTTAGTCACTTCCGTTAAAAGCATCTGCTAAATGCAAGCAGTGTGTTACAAACTTGACCCTTTGTTTGATCAAAGGTTCCTCCTACCCAAAACCCGAAATAGACACGTATCTTTTATGCGGTTTATCCGTTACTAATAACGCCGAAGGGAGAAACACAGGAACAAGAACTTCCCCTAAAAATGAGTCATAATCCAGGGCAGTTCATTAAGTATTCATGTGTATTCAGAGGAACACTAACACATTACATTTTCAGGACTTTAAAGAACGTACCTATTCTGAGAGAGAGGGATTCAATTGTTCATTTATGGAAGATATTTCAAGTATAACAAGTTTTCTGTACCAACTAAAATGTTTTCAGATGGTTGGGAAAGGATGATTGTTTGTTATGGGGTTTATCCCGTGCCATCGGTTATGTAACCAGACACCTCCTGCAATATGCATGATCACTGCTCTCAGCTATAGTCTACCCACACCGTCATGTCTGCACACACACACACATACGAACGCACACACACGCACGAGGAACACACACACCCGCACACGGAACACACACAGACAGACAAACACACACGCACACACACATACAACCAGAAAGACACACACACACACACACACACGCACACAGACACACACACACACACACAGAATACACACCCGGACACGGCACACAAACACACAACCAAAGATAAACACACACGCACGCACACACACACAGACACCCCCACACACACGCACGCACACACACACACACACACAGACACACACACGCACGCGCACACACACTCCGGTCCACTCCATTAAAACCCTCCTCTAACCAGACATGCTCTTCCTCTGAGGTACCGTCTGGCTCTTGCTCCTCGCCGGCCGTCACGCGGCTCAGACGGAACAAAGGAACGGGGCAGAAGACGTCCCGACGACCCACGTTCCTGGTTCTAATCGCGCGAGAAGCATTGATCAAAACTGGTCTTGACAATCAGAGCAAAACACAAATCCGGTTTGGGGGACACGCCCCCTACGCGGGCACACCCCCATCCTGGAAAATGGGGACCAGGCCTATGAGAGCAAAGGCAGACAACACTTTTATCCGGTTTGGGGGACACGCCCCCGTACGCGGGCACACCCCCACCCCGGAACAGGGGGAACCAGGGCCTTGTTCCCGATAACGATGGATCTTCGCTCGTACGATCATTCTCACGGTGATTCTTGCGAACCATCGTGAAGTTCCCCGAAACTCCTCTTAACATGAACGCGCGTTCGCTGCACTCACGACGTTCGTAGGATTGTACCTGTCCACTGATAGGTGCTGAAACGGGCTATGACGCAGGGGGAGACGCAGGAATGTCGCAGGAAAATGGGGTTAAAAAGGGTAAAAATATCTCCCCATCGAGGCCAAGAGCAGAGTAGCCTACGAAAAGAATAGACTGCAATAATATGAATGCTAATGATATTAGAACACAATTGATTAGGCCTAGGCCGACATATGCTATATCAGTCCTAATCCTGAACGCACTGTGCATACATTTTTTTCACGGTATTTCCCCCCCTGAAATAATTCAATATTATACAAATCCAAAGGGGCTTGTGTGACAACTACATTTATCTTAATGTGCTGATTTCTGAAACATACTTTGCGCGGCAAAGAGAGCCGACTTTATCTGATTCCGCATAAGGTTTCATTGATTGGCTCCTGATTAGGAGAGCTTGGTCTAGATCCTGCCCATATTGTTGGGCAGTATGTAGTAGGCTATAGGTAGGGTTCGGGTTATGATTCCATCTCTGCGGGGGTCTCTTAAAGTTGTTGAGGGGGGGGTGGGACATAAATATGGGCTATTATGACACGGCTCTTCTCCATGCCGTGGAACGCTCCGTTCACTTGCATGGGCCCTTCACGCAAACGCCAACGTCTTCGGTTGCTTAGCGACGTCAACGTCTTTGGCTAACTATTTCTCTGCTGATCAACAATACGAATGGTAACAAATACATTTATTTTCCCGATAAGGACCGGCGTTCTATTTTCCCTTACTTAACGTTAAAATTACTCTGCATGTGGAAGGGAAAATAGCTTTATTTGTAATTACAATATTATGCTGCTGTTCTCAGAGACCCCAGACCTCTCTCTATGGGAGCTCAGCTCCCACCTAACTCGAACCCTGGCTATAGGTCTTTTTACACTGCCAAGCCGTTTCCTGTGAAAAACCGAGGGGGTCAACCCCCGGTCGTCTCGTCACGGCGCAGGCTTTCTTGGTTCACTGGAGAAGAACTGGCTGCAAACAGAGTCTCTGACCTCTTTAGAATAATTTGTATTGTTGCATACTCCCGAATGTTTTCATTCTTTTTATGAATGTGGACACCCGCATGCAATAATGAATTCACGTCTGAGTGTAGACTACAAACGCGGTGATCTATGGTCAGGGATGTTCGTTACTGTCTAGACACGGTCCAATAAATAGTGAACTTCAACACAGCCTCACCGAAGCGCCTACAGTGCTTAATGCAAACCATCGCAACAAAAAACGCCTGCAGAGATTCTCAGACACCCGCTGGTCTCAGCATGATTCATGTCTACAGTAGCCTATGCCTTCTGTCATTGATCAATATGAGGACATTTTAACCACGAGGGTTGAATTAAAATCAGAGGGAGACAGCAAGTGCAGCTCGAAAGCGACCTCCCACACAAGATTTTATTACATGCCTTGTGACGTGGCGTTTGACATTTCGGCTGCGCATGTATTTTTTGAATTTTAAATTGATGCAATAAATTATGTTGTTGTTGACTTCTAACATGTCTCTATCTTTGCTGTTTAAATCTAACACTAGTCTATGAGTAATATATCGGTGGTAACTACTGTTTTTGGTTGCGAAATTGTGCCAGCTGGGCATTCCGTGGTATTGGATGTGTTTATACACGGAATGTCCGCTGGTGACGCCACTGAGGCTATAGTAGGCTAACGATGCTCTTAGCGTCCTACGCGTACCCCTGGAGTCCTCGTTAGCTACGAGCGTTGTCAAGACGTTCGTGACCAACGATGCCTTCGGGGAAACGGTGTCAAAACTGTACGATGCTCGTACGACGCACTTCACGATCCACTTAGGGTAACGATGCTTTCGGGAAACTGGGCCCAGGCCTATGAGAGCAAAGGCAGACAAAACAAGTAGCACACACCACCCGCGACGCTACCATTGGGCCAGGGTGGGCCTGGGCCAACCCATTTTAGTTCCGGGCCCGCCCATTTTGACCCAGGCCTATAGTGAGTAGTGAGTGATTTTCATTCTAGCTGTTCATCCAATAAGCAGCCTGAGGAAAGCGTTGAGTAAAAGCTTCTCAGCCAATCAGCGGCTTCTACTCCCACGTGTGGACTGCCTGCCCACAGGCTGCAATACGCACGTTGATTCTACTGGGCAAATCATCACCTGTACAGCAGAACTCGGACCTACAGAAATTATGGAATGACGTAATGGACAAGCAGATGATGGAGCCAAACACTTTTCCATTCCGGTGGAAGACGCAGAGCACCCTGTGTTTGTGCAGCAGCTTAAAAGAAAGGCAAAGGCCAACAAGACCGTGAACGAGAAAAAAGAAACACTCGTAGAAGTGCCCGACGCATGCCTCCCCGTGATATTTCCCCCAACATGAACAGCCTCCTCACATTGCCCATGGCGACAAGTATTGTCTTTTCAGACTCTTTTCAGCTGTCAATCGGATAAATACAGGCACCAGGGCAGCAATGTTGACGGATAGACTGAACTCGTTGTCCCTGCTTTCATTTGAAAGGGAATTGACAGATTCACTGGAATATCAAGAAGTCCTTGCTGTGTTCAGCACGAAACCCCGGCGTCTCCTGCTGTAACAAGCCCCAAGTCCCACAAGCAAGTTTTAATGATTTGGGTTCATTTGTGGTTATTCATCAGTTTTCTCGGATTGTTATGCTGTTGTTTATATGGTTAGCTATGTTATTCATCAAATTATTAATAAGCTACAGGGGAGAAATAATTTTGGATCGTTTTCCTGCTGTTTGTGTTTAGCAACTGTGTCAGATTCAATGCTGCCGTTATTTCATGTCCATGCAAATAATTGTGGACAGTTCCCTGCCCGCTGTGCTGGGTCAATAAATGGAAAGAGAAAGACCCTCCAAAGATATAAGTCAGTTTCAGTCTTTTTGTGTAATGAACGTTCAAAAGAGATAACTGAAGTTAGGCTTACAGCCAAGGTGTATGTTTTTTTTTTATCCGCTTCAGCTCTGAGCCGAGGACAGCGACACAAGAGCCTCACAGGTACTAGTCTACTGAGTCGCTTTCCTCAGTGCCTCAGAGAAGCGCTGAAACGGAGACGAAGGGGAACCCGTTTTTATTTTATTTTAACTGGCCCATCCAGTTTTCTGGAGGCCCGCCCACAATCAACATCCTGGCGCCGCTATTGGCACACGCACAATGACAACTGAAAGGCCAGTGTGGCCGTCACAGCGGCCAATCAGCAGCCGGCCGGGGGTGGTGACGAGCCAAGCTTCCTGCGCTCATTAGCACCTCATCCCTCAGCTGGGGCGAGCGCTAAAGAGAGCGGGAGAAGTTGGAGAGCCCGTCCAATCGGCTGCCTGCAGTCCCACTAACGAGCCTTCGTTAGCGGAGCACAATGGAAGCCCTGGAGTTCCAGGGAGGACGCCTGGCAACACGCTGACGGAGGACACCGGCCGGCACCAGCTCCTCCACCCTGGTTAACACACCGAGCTGACGGAGGACACCGGCGGACACCAGCTCATCTGTCCTAGCTAGAACACCCATCGGATGAGTACACCACCCACCAGCCACCGTTTCATCCTAGTTTACACCACCAGCTGATGGAGGACGACGCCTGACGCCACCGCGTCGATCCTGGCTTGTTCAGCCTGACGTAGGACTCCACCTCAGCCCCTCCTAGGGAACACACCCAGAGGATGTAGTACACCACCTAGCACCACCCCATCCATCCTAATGATCGCAGAGGCGCACCTAATTGGGGCCCGGGCCCCTGGTGAGAGGGATGGCTGCTCCAGATTTAAAGCCGAGCGGTTTCATTTGATACTCGCGGGGAGGACGACAGACGGAACGAGAGGGACGGAAATAACCCTGACACGCACGCTCCCGACACACACGCCCACAGACGTGCTCCCCACACACACTCTGACACACACACGCCCCCTCACACACACACTGACACACACGCTTCCGACACACACTCCCGACACAACCACGTTCCTAACACACACACTGATACATCACTCACACACACGCTCCTGACACACACGCTCCTGACACACACGCTCTTCACATACACGCTGATGCACGCACTCCACACACCTGAACACACCTGAACACACACAAGGCACGCTAAAACGAGAGGACGGATTGATGAAGAAGGCTGTGGGACGATTGAACGCACGGAGGGCAGAAGGGAAGAGGCTTTGGCTAAAGCATACGATTGTAATTGTTTCATTGGGATGACGCATGCAGAGATGCACTCAAACCCACACAGCCCCCCCCCCCCCCCTTCCCAAGCCCCCCAACACAGAGCCCCGCCCTCACAGCCTACCTCGGAGAACATGGGCAGCTTCTTGGCGAAGTCGACCACGCGGGTGATGGCGGGGGTGATGATCTTGGTGAACTCGCTGAAGGCCTCCAGGTCCACCTTGTCCCCGTCCGGCGTGGGCACCATGGGGCCCTGGCCGATGTCCTCCGGCTGGACGCACACACACGCGCACACACACACACACACACACACACACACACACACACACACACACACACACACACACACACACAGAACACAAACACAAAGCACACATTCACATACACACACAAAGATACATGCACAAACACACATAAACATATACACACATACACACACACACCGAGACACACACACACACACACGCACACACACGTGGACACAGAACACACATTCACATACAAACACAAAGATGCATGCACAAACACACACACACACACACACACACACACACACACACACACACA
This sequence comes from Gadus chalcogrammus, assembly GCF_026213295.1. NCBI lineage: Eukaryota > Metazoa > Chordata > Actinopteri > Gadiformes > Gadidae > Gadus > Gadus chalcogrammus. The sequence continues at coordinate 22,463,638 of NC_079413.1, read as the reverse complement.
CACACACACACACACACACACACACACACACACACACACACACACACACACACACGGACACATAACACACACACACACACACAGAGACACACACACAGAACACACACTCACATACAAACACAAAGATACATGCACAAACACACATATACATGCACACACACACAGAGACACACACACACACACATAAAAAAACAAACACAAACACACACACAGTAAACGTCAAAGAGTTTCATTTATCAAATGCAGTGTAGCAAAGGCTCATTCTCGATACCTACAGTAAAGTTGTAAGACATTTTGACAACCCAAATAAATAATAAAATGGAAATATGAAATTCAGCCTCATTATAAATCAAAGCAGTACACATCAAACTGGGTGCCATATGAGGGCACACTGGGTATTCACACCATAACTAGGTTATATAACATTACCATTAGTTGGGTTTCGCACCATTACCTCATCAACTATGAATCCATTCTAATGTTGAAAGCTGTTGGCAGTGACTTTGATATCCTTCTGCTATTCAATATTATCACTACTACGATTAATAATCCAGCGAAAAGTAGAGACAGCTGATGTGCCCGTATACCTTCACGCATCTCAATGTTTTCACTCAGTCATTTGAGATGACGTTAACTATCTGAACTTTATGAATGGATTAAAGAGATTTAATACACAGCTTTGTTGAATGCTTGATTGTGATTGGTTTATTGGTTTACTTGGAATATCAGACTGCTGCTATGAATAACAGACTGTTGCTATGGACGCAGGCCAGTCGACTTTTTTAGCAGATTATTTTGGCGGAAGTAATTAAATTACTTGTAAGTCAATAAAAAGAGTTATATTTCTGTCAAATGTTATATGTATTTAATAAGTAGCTGGATAATAAGCATGATAATGTTCAGTGAGCCAAATAAACCCCTTCAAGGTGATTCAATACCCCTCAGATTGGCCTCGTGGTCCTGCATTGTGAAACCCCAGTGATCCCGATAATCCCAATAAACTAAATTATCCATAACTAACATCCGCGTATCCCATACTTACGACTGTACTTTAAAAGGCAGATCAGTTGCAAAAGCACACACGGATTCACAGTGTGCTCAGACCGTGATTCGGCTCCTCGCAACGAATAGCAGGAGGCTAAGGTATGCCGCCCTACCCTTAACCGATGAAACCGGAGCACCCGCCACAGGTTAAGGACATACCGACGACCTGCACAGCCCAGAAAATGTCTGCAGCTCAAAGGCAGACAGAAACACCTCAGGGCTCAGAGTTCAGAACCAATCAGAGTCAAGGGCTGCAGGTGATGTGGTAATCACCCCCAACATCACCTCAGCCCCCCCCCTCCCCCACCCCCACCCCCACCCCCACCCTGCGAGTTTCTGGGATGTCTTGAGAGAAGAGCAACATGTGATTCACATGCCTTTGTGCAGCAACGGTTGCCAGGCAACTGTCATTGACCTTTGTGGCAAGGTAACTGCCGTCGCCGGGAGGCGGAGCCAACGGGTAGCCTCGTGGACCGCGCGCGATTGGTCGAAAGGGAAAACAGTTTTGTAAGAGGTTTTTCATGTTGTCGTTTCATTTTTTTTCTCCTCAAACCCATTAGGTCTGCTTCCCCGCTGTGAATTATTAATGTCGCCGGAACGTTTTTGCCAGTGTTGTAATGCCGCAATCATGAATAACCCTCATTCTGAAGCCGCTGTTGACAAATACGTACATTTCCAATTCATCTTGCCTACACGTGAATGCGAAGGCATCTGGGCGGTCGCCATAGCAACTTGGCGTCCTGCAGCGAAAAAGTTCAGTCGTCCGTGGTAACTACGACAGTGTACTTCATCCTGTGAAAGGAGGAGGGGATCTGACATCCCTCCGACCAATCAGCCACAGGGTTCCACACAAAACCACAAGGCGCCACAACTCTGATGTACATTTAAAGAAGTGCAATGGAAGTAGGGCTCAGCAGTGTAGACAACGGAGGAACGCATTTTAGAAATGAATATTATATCACTAAAACCTGTAGGCTTGGTGGTCGGCCCTTGGGGGTCCGTCTGACCCACGGTGTGGGTGTGTGGGGGAGACAATCCGATTGATTCCCCAGTGTCATCACTGGGGGAGAGACAGTGAGGGCTATATAACACGATAATGACCGGCTTGCTGTGCATTATCTCCCTCATTACACGGCTCTTTACTAAATTAATCAATAATACAACGTTGTTTTTTTTACTCATTTAATTGTTTTTGTATTGCTTCCGCAAAAAAATAAAAGTTTGTTCGATTCTAAATACACATAGCAACCACCTCTTATTTATAGCAGCGGTCTGCGATTTCATATTTTATGATATATAATTTTGGGTGTTTAGCAGACTCTTTTAATCAAAGCGACTTTCAACGGATTATACACACAATCCAAGGCCATACAACGCAAAGGTCAGGAGCAGCCAGGGACAACTCGATACTCAATATAGCTAAGAGGAGACAGGGATCCTCCTGAGCTAAGCCTGAGCTTAGACAAACCCCAGTTGCTATTCAGAAATAACTGCTAGTTCAATCCCCGGCTCCTCCCAGATGTGAGCGTCGAGATGTCCCTGAGCGAGACACCTCGCCAGAGATGTCCCGGAGCGAGACGCCTCGCCAGAGATGTCCCTGAGCGAGACGCCTCACCCAAACCTGCTCCTGACGAGCTGGCTGTCGCCTTGCATGGCTGACTCTGCTGGCGGTGAGTCAATGTGTGTGTGAGTAGGTCGCTTTGCATAAAAGCGCCTGAATGCGAACGTAAAAAAAAAACGCATGGAGAGGAAAGGAGCGGCGTTGGTTACCAGGAACTTGCGCTTCTGCTTCCAGCTGGCGCCCTGGGCGTTGGTGTGGCGGTGGGCCTCAGTCACCATGTGGATCAGGTCCCACTCGCTGTCGCTGGGCTCGGGACGGCTCTGCAGCGTCTTCACCATCTCCTCCTTCTTCCTCTTCTCCCGGTTGGCCTCGATCAGGCGGCGCTTGGCCACGCGCTTCGAGTCGTCCAGCACCACTGTGTGGCGGCGGCGGCGGAGGAAGAGCAGGACAGGGTTAATAATAAGGGGGGGGGGGGGTGCATGTCCTCCCCTATATCTCCCATACCTTCCGACCTGTCTCACTCTATAATAAAGCATAACAAATATAGATATCTTATGAAAAGAACAACCCTGAAACTCGGCACAGAGTGTCCGTGTGACGAAATGTGGTTGAAAACAAGTGCTTTTAAAGTTGAACTGGCGGTGGAAACTATTCAGCGTGAGCATCGAGGCTCCGCCGGTTGATCTTACCCAGATAGTGTTTTGCTAGGAACAAAAGCGTGCTCTGGTTTTATGTTCAAGACGCTAATTAATAATTACAGCTCAGAGTAATGACCGGTGAAAGTTGCCTCGGAGCAAATTTTTGGGCCAGGGGCAGCAACCAGTTTTCTGATGCCTCGAGACTCGTGAGCAGAAACGAGATGCAAAAGGACGTGGATGTCCTCTTCCTGACTGCGTACGCACAATCTAATGAATTATATTGAGCTATTTTGGTATTGTGGGAGAGGGTTTGTGGCCGACAAAAGGGTTTCAAATCTCGCAAAGATGAAAATTGGCACGTGACTTGGCCCTGTACCAGAGAAATCTATCAGAAAAGGCCCTCCCGGGATAAAGATCATAAACCATAAAAAAATGCTGTACTGTGTATTCTTGTGACTATAGTTACGAGAAAAATTTACGAGAAAAGTTACGAGACAAAGTTGCAAGACAAGTGAGCGTGACGTGTTTCGCTACTCATTTAGGAGCACAGCACTATGTTGACTAGCGTCACAAGAGGGCAAGCTAGCAAGCGTTTAAAATTGAAAAGCATGCATGCATATGCGTACATAATTATCCATGCAGCCATAAATATGGATCATGTTTGACCACATTTTGCTTCATAGGAATGCGTGACTAATTTGTGCTTTGGAAAAAAACAACACAAAACGTATGTTTTGAAAAAGTGGGGTTTGGCTTCAGAAGACTTAAGAAGCTGGGAATGAAACCCTGCAGTTGGCCACGAGGCTGTGTTTCCACACTTAATTCTGCTCAAGGAAGGGGGCTCAGACGGTGCTATGAAGTCAACTACAAAGCCTCGCGTGTAAAACTTTATCATCGGTGTTAAGATAGTTTCTGGGCTCATGCTTATGAAAGGCATTGCACCTGCCAATGTCCACAACCTATCCGTCCCCTGTGCGGAGCACACGAGATCCCAGTTTCCCCGTGCACTGTGCCGCTGCTCTTCCAGTGCAGCCCCCCCGCCCCCCCCCTGGTCTACTAGCCCCGATAGTGAGGTTAAAGCCTGTGGAATTAGCCAAGGACCGCCAAAGCGACAAAAGTGGCGGCTGCAGTGATCCACCTATTGGGTGGTGGGGTTGTGGGTAGGGCTGAACGATTTTAAGAAAAAATTGAAATCGCGATTTTTCTGGTAGAGATTGCGGTTTCGATTTCAACCACGATTTATTTTCTTTAAATCAAGTTTCAGTATAAATTAATATAACCAATGAATTCCATTAAGGTAATGCAATAATGAAAACTGCTGGCAACAGATTTCAAATGCAAGACTGTTTATTCAAGTACCTAAGAAACAACAACCAAAAAAGTCAAATAAAAAGGGAGCCCTCTTTCTTAAGTAAACTTGCTTCAATGGCTCATCAGCATCAAAATAATTGCACTTTTGTAAAAAAAAATAATAATAAAAAATAAATAAATAAAAAAAAACTAAAAAAAACGCAGCTTTGACGATCCCAAAATCGTAATGCTCGAGATCGCGATTTTCGGTCGAAAACGATAGATCGTTCAGCCCTAGTTGTGGGTGTTGGGTGCTTCCTACTGGCCGGCGGTTGTTGGTCGCTGGGTGCAGGGTGCTGCAGTGACTCACGGTCCATGGCCATGCCCACGGCGATGCACTTCTTGAAGCGGCACAGCTGGCACTGGTTGCGGGTGATCTTGTCGATGACGCAGCAGGCCTCGTACTTGCAGGAGTAGGCCGGGTGGAGGTTCTTCTGGATGGTCCGGCGGAAGAAGCCCTGAGGGGGGACGGACGGACGGACGTTCAGACCGTCGGACGGGGAGGAGGGACGGTGGGAAAAAAACGACAGCGGACTCTAACTCATCCCCCCCCCCCCCCCCCCCGCGACAATCACGAGCTGATTCGATTTCTGGACCTGATTCGATTGCGGATTAAAGAGGAACACAGGGTTATTAATTAGCAATTGGCCGAGCCATCAAATGTTCCAGATCACATGTCACATGACGGCTGATAACGTCTCGCCTGCCCCCCCCCCCCCCAAGCCGGTCCAACGCCCCGTCGGCCCCCGGGGGCTGGCGGTGTTCCTCTGAGAATGCACGCCAACCGCAGGCAACACTTACTGCTAAACCCAGACAGTCAGCATCGCCAACGTCGTAAATTAAAGGGTTTGTTTTGAGGAAAACGTAAAGGAATACTTTTGAGAGATCTTTTCCGATTACTGACACAGATACTTAATATAATACTACAAAAAATAATAAGGGCTTGCATTTATTCAGTGCTTTTCAGACACCCAAAGCACTTGGATAACGCGTGTGTGTTTGTGTGTGTGTCTGTCTGTATTTGTGTGTGTGTCTGTGAGCGTTCATGTGAGTGTGCGTTTGCATGTGCGGACCGTCCGCCTAGAAACCTTTGGGACTTCTCTCCCGCGACAATGTCGGACTCGGACTTTGCGACTTGGACGAGCTGGAAGCGCTTTCTACTCGCGCTGGTTCACCCAACCCCTCAGAGGGACGCAGATCTCTCTGAGGGGTGCAGATCAGGGCCTCGGGGAGTGTGCGTCTCACGAAATTGAGGGCTTGGAACCCTTCATTTTAATTCCATACGTTGTGGCTTCGGGCAAAAGGAACGCCGCGCCTATATTTAGACACACATGTACAATTCACACAGAAGAACAAAATGTTTATTTTCCCCGCTGGAAACGCCCACGTTACATCGTGTGTTCTCTCCGTGCTCCGCTGACAGGCTCTGGTACCTTTCCACGCGGCGCTGGGGAG
>NC_079413.1:22433532-22457490 GCF_026213295.1 Gadus chalcogrammus | reverse complement strand
CCCCCCCCCCCCCCCCCCCCCCCCCCCCCCCCCCCCCCCCCCCCACACTCATCCATTCATGCGCTCCTCAGCCTTTCGTGAGCTCCTCATCTAATTTTTATTTTTCCATCTGCTCATGCCCGCCATCCTTCGCCTGCAGACTGCAGCTGTCGATATCGGCTGAGTACACCATTAGGTCCCGGCTGCCCCCTTTAATGTCTAGATCAAACATGGACACTTGTAGACGCACTCGCACACACTGGCACACAGTCAAATTCTCTCTCACACACACACACACACACACACACACACACACACACACACACACACACAAATGCATGCATCTACACACTCACAGGAACCCACACACGTTTCATAACACCTTTCTCTCTCGATTCGCTCTCTCTCTATCTCTCTCTCTCTCTCTCTCACCGTTTCTCATCTCCCTCTGATGAGTTGGTGTCCTGCTCATTGGACATTGGCTCCATTCGGCGTCAGTCCCATTCAGCGGCCAATCACAGGATACCGAGGCGGGCCACAACCTCGCCTGCCGGCCTAGCATTCGCAGGCGGCCGCGTCAGTCGATGGCCATCTCCATGGCGTCAGGCAGTGATTGGCCGGCAGTAACGCGGCGGGCTCAGGCATACGCAGCGACCGGATGATTGGCTGAGAGAGAGAGAGACAGGGAGAGACATGTCAGAAATCGTGTTGATCGATAGTGCACTTTTCCATGTTATGATGAACACTGGCACATATGTTAGTGTGACGTGCCAGAAGAAAATCAAAGCCACTATTCTTGTTATCATCCAACCGTTCTCTTCCTGCTCCCACAAAGGACAGGAAAATACAGAGCTTTGCTATTGGTCCTTTTTGCTGTACCGAGCCGCGGCGCGTTAGTTTGCGTTTTCACGACCAGTCTAGGCCGTGCCGTACCGTGCCGTACCGTACCGTACCGTACCGCACCCGAGATGGACCAGCTCCGAGGTCGCCCCAGAGAGCCCTGCGCTGACGTCAGCAGTAGCTGTGTCTCAGAGTGTGGGGGCATAGACCGATAAAAGTATAATAAACTGTATGGTCTCGTGTGTGAGATGGATCCCCCTGGATGAAGAGTATAGCTGCTGGAGTCCCCAACAGCTTGATTCTTTATTATTCGTTCATTCCTATAACTAAATACGCCTTATTAAAAAGTGTTATGAAGGTTTAATAGAACAGCGATGATGTCAGTCTTACGGTATCCTCTTGCAAAACAAAATCACATGTTAAAGATTTGGTTCAGATTAGCCTTGGTGTAAGGAATGGACAATGGACTTTATTTCACACTATCAGATCGCTGTGATTGATATCAATGCATTTTTTTCAAATAGGACATCAAATAGGACAGAAAATATTAAACAAAACCTTCACTCATTCCTTACTTTGATTCAAGGGGGCAACAGATTTTACAATCAACAAAGGGGAACCGTCTTAACTTAAATCCTCAATGCCTCCTTAGAGCTCCTCAGAAGTCATGTGTGCTGTTATTGCCCTTTTTATGATTACCACAGCCAAACATTTAATGAATTAAACCAGTGTGTCCCAAGATGGGCTACACGCAGACAGACGCATCCCTTTGGAAATGCAGGGGTTTGGGGGGGGGGGGGGCACTGTGAGGTGGGACGAGAGAGAGAGAATTAAATGTATTGTAGCGAGGGGGAAAAGCTCAATTCCACTGAAGTAAAGCACAGGAAAAACAAACTATCGGTAATGTGTTGCACACAACGACAGTAAATATAGGCTGCCCTGCCCGTCTGCCGACAACAGTGCCAAACTCTTATTGAGCCGCTGTGCATGGAACGCCCGAGCCAGCCGATGTGACCTAGTGTTAACCAGAGATGATGTAATCAAGGCCCTCGTCCAGGGGGTCAGAAGGTCATTGGACGCATGCCACGCGTGTCTGACATGTCACAGCGCCGCAAGAACAGTGAGGGGGCGGGGTGTGTGGTTATGAAAGGGCCTTGAGCCGTCACCGGATACACCAGCGCTCTATAAACGGAGTCCATTTAATTTCCTTTTAACCAAAGAAAATGAGACTAATTGAAATAATTGAAAGAAATAAGATAGAAGAGATTCAGATTTGACTAAAACGTCCATCCACACTGTTGGATGAAGGGGACCGGGACAATCTCTGAAAGGGTTGTCCCCACAGTGATTCATTACAGGCATTGAAGCGTCTTCATTAGCATCGGCCGCGCCTGAGTGCGGTTCACGCGCACGGACCACTCAAATAGAGCAGTGCCCATCGGTGAGGCAGCTACAACGCCCCCCGCCGCACAGCAGTGTACGGGCCCGTGTCTAATGAAGAATGGATGCGAGCCTGCAGACAGCCACATCACAGACCTGGACGTAAATAGACGTGTGCACTTAGGTTGAACCTCTTGGCAGAACTCTGTGTGATTATGTGGGCCTCGGTTGAACTGTAGGAGCACAAGCTCCAGGCGCCACTGCATCTGACTCGGTCTCATCTCATTTATCTATTTTTTTATCCCCACAATTGCTCATCTGATATAAGCTTCCCTAATCGTGAGCCACTACCAGCCCCAGTGGTTGAATTAGGAACTGATTTTAGGCAGTTGCCAAAATCGTTATATTTGCATAAACATACATGTTTGTCTAGCGTTTGAGCTCAAAGGCTACTCTGTTATTCACATATGTATGAGGATTGTTTAATGTAAATGGTTCATTTGAATTAAATATACGAAACGCAACAGGAGTTTGTTAATAGGCTTTAATAAGAGAGTTGTATTAGCATGGGCAAAGACGGGTATAATTACGGGTCAGTAATACTGTGTCCACAGTCCACACACTGCTCTCACAATCAAAAGCAAAGGGGGGTGGGGGAGAGAGGGGAGCAGTGCTTGGACAGTGTATCTGGCTTGTTTGTTATCTACACAGCTATGGAAACGCATACTCGTTGCCTTTTCCTATAAAGCGAATTTCAGAACTCCAACTGGGGTGGACAAACAGCGCGGACCTCGTAAAGAAAACCACATGTAACATTCCTCCGGGTCCAAATCGGTTGCAGCAGAGCCTCGATGTAGCCTTATAAAAATAGGACAGACAGCCTGCCTCCATAGCATGAGCACCAATAAGGTTCGTCAACATCCTGCAAACCTGGCAGGGACCAGCGCTATTCACCTCGAGAGGAATCCCGCCGGCGCAATTCACGAATCTGGGGGAGCGGTTCTCCCTGGCTCCGACCAAAACGTGTTCGCTGGTTTTTGAACGCCCTCATAACGTTAAGATCCCGTCCACACACACGGTACAGTCATCAGCAGCTCAGGGCCGTTGCCTGACGTCGTCAGCGTCAGACGGACCCAGCGACCCGTTGCGGGTGATCCCATACAGCCTGATCCGGGATCCCGCCCTCTCCCTCGAACCCTCGTACCCGCCAAGCTGTCAAAGCCTCTTTCTACCACCTTTTGCAATATTGCAAAGAACAGGCCCTCCCCTTCACGTGCAGCTGAGACGATGACCCAAGCCTTCATTTCCTCCCGATCTTGACTATTGCAGCACACTCCTCTAAGGCATCTGCGCTGGTTGCATCGATAATAATCGCCGATGGGTTCGGGAAGGCATCCGAATGACACACACAGAGTCCTGGCACCACATCACCCCTCTCCTCAAGGACCTCCACTGGCTGCCTGTCCCCCGCCGAATCCACTTCAAAAGACCTCCCTTACAAGGCCCCCCCCCCCCAAGACATCAGCGACTCAGCGTCCCTCCAGGGTTTCAAACCCAGCCTCAAAACCCATCTTTTCTCTACTGCCTTGTCTCAGCCCCCCCCCCCCCCCGTCCACCTCTGTGTTCGGTCCGTCTGCCCGTTGTCTGTTTCACCGCCGCCGCCCCCCCCCCCCACCTGTAAAGGGTCTGGGAGACCCTTTACAGGGTCTTTATTATCCCCCCAAGGTGCAGGGCTTATCAGAGAGGGCGCTTTGCAGGCCTTTCGTTTTGCATACAGTCACCGTGCCGCAGCACCTGAGACCCCCGGCTGAGGCCAGAGGCCCCCGGCTGAGGCCAGAGGCCCCCGGCTGAGGCCAGAGGCCCCCGGCTGAGGCCAGAGGCCCCCAGCCGAGGCCTGGTCCCTGGGGGCCACCGTCACACTACCTCCCTTCCCCAACACTGATTTCATTTATATACACGCGCTTTAAATAACGACTTATGTACTTCGTCCGGACACATTGTAACTTCTTCCTTACTTACTTTGGACACGTCAGATATAGCTAAGTACACTTTTTTTGATTTGTAAACCACACAAATCAAAAAAAATCTCTTTTTATTTTAGTTGGTCTGCTCCTTTTATGTCACAGGGGCCGGGCTGGTAGGTTAATAGTAAACTAGTGAAGATAGCACACATACAGCATGGGACACATCCCCTGGTTCATAAAACCAGCATACCCCTATTCAGTGTCATGAGCAAAACCTGTGTTATAACTACGGCAACACCTCTCTGAAGGGGGCCTATTCTGGAGCAAATGATGCTTGGCTGCTAGATGCAGTGACCTGTGGGAGTTGTAGTGTACAGTCTTAGTGCCGGTGCCTGTGAGCACACGACCCCGCCACAGGAGGGCGCTAAGCTCCCCAAAACAGCCGTGAACCCAGAGTTGACGTGAGCTGACATGAGCTGGCCTCGCTAATCCATGGTTACACCTGGAAGACTTTGACCATGACTCCTGGGTTATTTCCGAAATAAGCTCATTGTATAGGTTTAGCATACTTTGTATAATGAAGTATATCTTATCCATATTGAAAGCATGTTGGATTATTTCATATGGTTAGATTGCTAGATGTGACATTACTCCAGACCAAGGTATCGTTGTGTAATATATCTATAGAATATATATAGAGAGTTTGACGAAGAGTTAGCTAGTCCTCAATCGATCATGTATCTTCAAAATATATTTAATTTTGCCTCATTCATCCGAGATGGGTAATGAGGTTCACAGCAGAAAGTATAGGACAGATATAGCTTACACTTACTGAATGTGTTGAATGCACTAAATAAAATTGATCTTTATACTTAATATCTGGTAGTACAATGTAAACGCTAAAAGGAAATGTACACATTATAGACATCAAATTCAAACATGTTTATGATTGTCTATACGGTATGATACAAGTGTCTAAAGTGTCTTATGTGATTATAATGTAGTCCTGTACTCCGTGACTGTACTGGACTGGTGCTATTACTTGACCCTGAGAGCGTATAGCCCTCGAATCCTTCAGCGATAAAGGGAAATAATGTTGGTATTTCAAGTGCATCACTTCAAAATAAGCATAACAAACCAGAACTATCTTTAGAAAAATACCAAATGCCAGTGTTATGAATTAGGTGGAAAAAAACAAGCAAATTAAAAACGTGTAGAATATAGCATCTGATAAGCTGTAGTTATAAAGGTTCACCAGCAGAGGGAGTGAGAGGGTGGCGGCTGGGATATTGTTTCATGAACCTTGAACATAAGACGGTTGGCAGTATTATGAAAGCAGACAGACCAGTATCCAATCAATGGGAAGACATGTGATTTCATTCTTTTAAGACAATAATCGTTTCCTTGATTGTGTTAGGATCTCAGTGGCTAGTTCGAAGTCTTGGTTGATGTATAAACCGGGACCATGGATCGATCTTATATTTCATTTATTAACTATTAAGGTTTGAATATTAGTTAGTTAATTAATGAGAATATTAATGTCCATGTTTTATCTATGGTTGTGGACTCTTTGGCTATCTCTGAGTATCTACTCTTCTGTCATTAGAATCAGCCTAGCCTGTTTATAGAGATGTCATAGCCAGTAAATAGCAGACTGAATGCTGCTAGCCTGTGACTAGCAGACTGATTGCTGCTAGCCTGCTGTGACTAGCAGACTGAAAACTGCTAGCCTGTGACTAGAAGACTGAATGCTGCTAGCCTGTGACTAGCAGACTGCAGGTGGCTAGCCGTGACTATCAGACTCAATACTGCTAGCCCGTGACTAGCAGACTGAATGCCGATAGCCTGCGACTAGCAGACTGCATGCTGCTCCCTGCTAGCCCACGTTCCTGCTATACAGGACTTTTTGGCATCCCCTAAGTTTTAGCCACTGTGATTAATAGCAATTGATCTATCAACATAATCGTATATGTCTTTGACTTCTTTTGACTGTGAAAACACTTAATTATAACCGTTGCCTTGTGTGCTACATGTGTGAAAGGTTAATTAATTATAATTCTTTAATTGAAGGATAGGGCGGTACACCAACTTATCGTCACCTGTGTGATGGTGTGCCATGACATGCATTTTGCAACACCGTCCTAACAGAGACAAAACGACAATAGCCTAACCCTTCTGTAATTGTCCTCATTTGTTACACTTTAATTACTTGAAGTCATTATAAAGCAGTGGTCACCAAACTGTCTATGGAATTTCAAGTAGATCACAGACATGACGCAGAAACAAAACAAACGTAACATGAGAAAACCGGTTTTCACAAAAGCAAGACAATTAACTTGAGAAACGTCCATGTGACACTTCTAACTGTGGTCAAAATATAACGGCTGCTTTGTGGTCCATTGGGACACTGTTCACAAATGTTCCTTTCTCATAGAACACATAAAATGTTTCTGCACATCATATGTTCCCTGAATAACATGAGCAATTTAATAACTAGCACTGAACTAAAGATACAACAAGAAGGTCTGTCTGAATGATCATTTCATTAAACCCTTTTATCCTCTTTAATTTCATTCATCCAATCATTTTAATTAGGTTTTTTGCTTTGTTCCTGTTTTGACTTAATAGAATATTTTCGTCAGAGTTCTAGTTAGCTTTTGTGAAAGTGGTAAACCACCATGGTTTCACAGTTCTGGTGTGGGAACCTTGCCAATTTTTGCTTTGTTGTACACCTTCAATTTCAAGTTGACAATAGATACTTTTAAGAATGCATAATACTCTCCCTGGTCTCTGGACACATACCATTTACTTTATATATTATCGAAATAGTACATTTAATGACCAAATGTCCAAAAGTACAGTGAAATAAATCTTATTTACTCATGCATAAAAGCCATGTAATTCATCAAAGGGTCAGGAATAACAGGAACATGTACAGATTACTGTCTAATAAGGTACCACTGAGTATCAACTTTATCACAGCGGATTTTATGGAGATTAATACTAAAATTGGTTGATCTTCCACCCCTACTTTTGACAAATAATTTGCTCATCGAACACCAATCGAGGAGCACCATTCAGTACTATTCACTCACTGTCCTGCCTGTCCTTATAACGCATCCTTTTACATGATTAATGATGGGTACATACACACACAGAGGTCTTCAATAGGGGACCCCTAGAGGGTCCGCAGAGGTACTGCAGGGGGGGTCGCGAAAGTTTTGGTTGATTCGACATTATTTTTATATTCCCCCCCTGCAAATTTTTCCACAAATCGAAATGTCTTTAAATACACACGAACAAGAATCCAACACACAAGCTGCGTTTACTTACATGGACACTTCTGAACCGATTTCTAATCGGAATAGATCTATTCCTATCATGCGATCCGAATGTACTGTATCGGCATTTCCAAAAGGGGTAAGTGTACGTTTGTGTGTCTCTCGCGCACAACTGACACATCTGGACCGGCGGCGTCCTTTTTATGCATTTGATTTTAATGAAAGCCCAGCAGGGGAGAGCTTTTCTCTGCCTGCTCCTTCAATTAAGAAGGACAGCACAGCGACGTCAGCTTCTCATCTGGTCTTTATATATACCCCCTCCTCCGCTGCAAACATGACGTATTTGGATGACAGTGCGCAGCCAAGACTGTTGGGATAATGTACAGAACGCCGGTCATTATCGGAAAAATAAGCGATCGGCAGAGAAATAGTTTGCCAAAGACGTTGACGTCGCTTAGCAACCGGACACGGTGGGGTTGAGGTTACTGGACTACTTGTAGAGGAGTAGGAAAGACGTGAATCAGGCAAAAAGATGACAGTAACAAGCATCACTCATTTTCGTCTCCACATTTATGTTTTCAATTTGAATAGCTTTTATGCATGATTACATGCAATTGACAGACATTGTTGATCTTGGCAGGTATCCGTTTATTATGTTATGTTATGTTTATGAATGGCAGTGGCATGGCCACCCTACTCACTGTACCTTGCACATGTTTAAAATAAAAACATGGATATATGAACCTGTGTATTATTTGAATATCTTAGTATTGAATGCAAAATAACAAAGTACATTTATACATGGCACTATAGGACCAGTTTAAAATAAAGCACCATTTTATACAATATATAAGTAGGGGGTCCCTGCTCCATCTTTCCATCAGTTCGGGGGTCCTTGGCCTGGAAAACGTTGAAGATCCCTGCACTAGATGAATTTTCAAATTAAGAAAACTCGAGAGACCATACACATTACGATAGATTAAGATACATTTCATCGGTTTGGTCTTTTAGTGTGTGGAGGAAACGATTTTTGGCCAACAAACACTAAACGACTCCATTCTCAAACAATCCGATTCCCAACTCTGGAAATCTCAGGGGAAATTCTAGCTATTCTAGCTTTCCAAAAGTTTTTGTCAGAAATGTATAGAGGTAACAACGTTGTTGCCACAACTACAAGCAGTTCCTCCATTCCGGCAGACCACCTCACTTTTGCTTTTGCTGCCTTCTGTTACGATAACCTGAGGAATTGTTGGTATTACGTTAAGTCAGCTTGGCTCCCAATTGGCTAACGTCTTTCCAACATGACAATAAATTGCCTCCATACTATTTTGTCTCCGGGGTTCCCCCCCCGCTACAGGGTATCGGATTGTAAACAACGAACACGTTTAATATTTGTGGATTCGAATCAGTGAGGGCCCGATCGCTAAAAAAGACACTCTTAACATCACCCACACCACAGTATAATCCGCCAAAAAATGGGGAACTTTGCTGCGGAGCGGGAAGGAGGAAATCAGGCCCAGAATCGGGCTAAACATCCTGCAGTGTGTGTACCCAGCATTAGCTGTTCTTGTTCTTTATCCTCGTCTCATTTTCCTCAATGCAAATCGCCCACATCTACTGCGGATGTCTGTCTTCTGCTAGCTAGGCTGATTACCAGCATACTGTGTGTGTGTGTGTGTGTGTGTGTGTGTGTGTGTGTGTGTGTGTGTGTGTGTGTGTGTGTGTGTGTGTGTTTATGTGTGCGTGCGAATGGTGGTGCAGCCTAGAGAATGTGTAGTGTGTAGAAAGAGAACGAGAGTGAGTCAGAGTATGACAGTATTGAAACGCACACAATTCATATGACCCCTGCGCTTATTAAAATCCCGAAGCTCAAATTCACTGAGTTTAGCAGGAGTATAGTAATGTCTGAACGAGGTGTGTGTGTCTATATGGAGTAAGTAGGTGTGTGTGTACACACACACACACACACACACACACACACACACACACACACAGGCACACACACACACACACACACGCTCACACACTATACTCACTCACACACACAGCTTATCTCCTTGCTATGATTAATTTCTTTCTCTTCTGGAGCCAAATAATGGCTTCCATTTTTCTCAGGCTCCTCAGCCCGATCTCTTTCGCAGTTTTTTTTTTCCTTTCTTCCTCATCTCTCATGCCATCGAAAACCAAGCCAAAGAACAGTTGGTAAAAAAAATAAAAAGACTTTCTCAAAGTTTCTAAAGCCATGAAGCCACACATTCAGACGGGGGGGGGGGCGGGGGGGGACGGGGGGCGTGTTCGCAAAGCTGGAACAGATTTCCATCCTCACGCAACACTGCAGGCTTTTAGTTTGTGGCTTTATCATTGGCCGGGATTTGCATGAGAAAGACGGGGCTGTCAGGGGAAGCCTTGCTCAATGGCACTCAGCCCCGGCACTGCCTCTCACCTGACGAGACTGACGGGGGTGTCAGTCTTTAAGTACAGCAACCAGGTTTCCATCTCTCTCTCTCTCTCTCTCTCTCTCTCTCTCTCTCTCTCTCTCTCTCTCTCTCTCTCTCTCTCTCTCTCTCTCTCTCTCTCTCTCTCTCTCTCTCTCTCTCTCTCTCTCTCTCTCTCTCTCTCTCTCTCTCTCTCTCTCTCTCCACAAGAATCCTTCAAACCTTAGACTGCAAGTTGTGTGTGTAAGGACAAGTCAGGAATTAAATAAACAATGACAACAATCACACAACCGACCGCAATAGGTAGGATACGATATGAGATTGCATTGGCAAAACATTGATCTTGAAGTCTCAACATCTACAAAGCCTTCACTTCCCAATTGGGAGGAAAATTCATAATGACCTGTATTTTAATTAATTTCTGATATAATTAAAAATATATAGGAAAAGAGAAAAACTGGGATGTGTGTAATTAAAACATCTCATTCTCTCTTAAGGACAATAGCAACATGATTAAAATGTTCAGACTTTATGCTTTTTATTTTTCTGCACCGGAGACTCTTCCCTCTGGATGATTCTGCCTCAGTGCCGTGGCATGAATAATACATGATAATTACATTCAATTATTCATGAGCAATGAGTGATTTCACAGTTACTGTTATTAATCGTCCATGCAAAAAGTACTGCACATAAATACATGTAATGGCTTATGCTACAAGCATTTAAAAGTAACACACACAGAATAGATTTTTTAAATCTACATAATCCCACGCATTATGAAAAGGCACATCCAAAACAAAGCATCTCTCAAATCGCATTTTTAACGAGGTAACAAAAACCGACCCAAACTCTTCAAAGTCCACATCAGAATTGTATTATTCAGACTCCCGACTGAAGCTCCCTAATTATGGGATGTGTGGTGATGCTGCCTGCTCTCTTCCAGAGTACATCATCTGCACGTCACGTGCGCTAACAGTAATCTGCTGCATTGGAAGCGCTTGGCGCGCTACCCAGTTTCAATTGTTGTATTTCATATTGACAGCTATTTGCTAATGTATTCGAAGATATAGAGATGCACGCACGCGCACACACACACACACACACACACACACACACACACACACACACACAAACCCACACACACAGATTGAACGTTCATAGTATATTGACGTGATTTTGAATAACGTCTCCCTCTTATCCATAATAGAAAATATCCAATTGAATTGTGCTGTATTGCACAGGAGAACTCTATTGGGGTTTGCTCATGTCAAACAAAGTCTCGTAAATCACGAGCCCTGTTAAGTGGTGGATATTGCATTGATTCTTGCGAACACGCAGACACGCACACGCACACCCAATCACATTGACCTTCAGAAATCCACAAATTTAGCAATCTCCAAGCCCCACTTCTGCTCACTTTTCCTTTCCTGTTTTTCAGTCTGTCTCTCAGGCCGGCTCTCGCCCTCCTCTGCTCTCAATTGGCTCGATTCGTTTGGAGGAAAGGGAGGAAGCGGTGCAGGAGAAAAGCCGCAGAGACTATTATAGCCTGCCTCTCTCTCTCTCTCTCTCTCTCTCTCTCTCTCTCTCTCTCTCTCTCTCTCTCTCTCTCTCTCTCTCTCTCTCTCTCTCTCTCTCTCTCTCTCTCTCTCTCTCTCTCTCTCTCTCTCTCTCTCTCTCTCTCTCTCTCTCTCTCTCTCTCTCTCTCTCTCTCGGCTGGGCCGTGCAGTATAGGGTAGCCCGGATCGATGCCTCCGCCTGCTGACAGGGCATTCAATCTGCCATCTTTGTTCAGCAATCGCTTTTTCCTCAGTTCAGAGGAAGAGGAAATAATCAGAAGTGCCCCGGCTCCGTGTTCAGAAATCCATCGCTCAAACACCACGGCCCTGCCCTCTCCTCCCGCTCGGTGTGGACGTGCTGGGAATGACGGCTGAGAGATTTAGATCCAGCAGTTCATTGTTTGAGAAGAAATAAGGACCACGAGCACAACGGGAACCAAACTAGAGGTGTGAATCTTCACTGGCCTCAGCCTCCAATCGCCGGAGCCTTCGAACCCGAAAAAGTAGTAAGATACATTTGAACTATTGTTTTATTCAAAAGGAGCAGAATGCTTTCAAAAGTCAGACTACAACAGTTTATAATATGAAAAACTGCATCTTTCAATAGCAGTATCGGTTTGCATTGCAAATGTGCTGCATCTACAAAAATAAGCTTTTACATAGCAGCTCTAAAACATGGCACCTCCAGAATGTGGCTAGAATCACAAAGATGCCTGAACACAAAGCACTGCCTGAGCCAGAAAACAAGAACATGACAGTGAACGCAACATGGCCTTATATCAAATGATAAAGTCTGGGGTACATAGTGAAGATAGTGCCATTATGTGTAGTGTTTGTTCAAATGAATGTTAAAGAAAATCGTCAAATAAAGCCCTAGCCTACCTGCCCTGGTTCGTCATGTTTATCCCGGTATAAATGAAAGTACATTTCCACCTACGCTCAGTGCTCAGCAGGAATCGACAGGATCTTTTGACAGATCAACCGTTGATCCACATGCTCTGGTTTGAAAGCAATTCCTTTTGAAGTGACCTCATCCCCCCCGACATGGCGAAAGCCCTCTCTACAGAAACACTTATACCTGGGGTCTTTAAATGGCCTGCAGGGAAAATGTGGTCGCGTCCAAATGGGACCCCACGGAGACGCCCCCCGGTTTTAAAGGACCCTCAGCGAGAGGCAGAGATGGGGCTATAACAGTATCCCTCCATTTCCTCCACAACTCTGGCCTCGGTGGTCTTGGGGTGTACTCCACCTTCGGTCAGAGTATCTCCCGGTAAACTCAAGAGCATAATGAGGCCTCTATTTTTGGAGCAGGGGGGGGAATGTAGTCCTACAGTCCCCAACAGGCTTCGCTTCCTCTTCCTGAGTACCTGTTCCCACAGGCGCCTCATCCCCTTATAGCCATCTCACGCTGTGTTCGAGCCACAGAAAGAAGAACAGCGTTACGTCTACAATTAGCACTTTCTCAGTCAATTAGATTAAACTCAATAACTGTTCTTCTCAGTCGGGTAAAACCTTCACACCTTGTCGCTGCTCGATATTGTAATGAAAATGTGAAGGTGTTTTTATTGCCCGCGTTTTAAATGAAACACTGTGAAATTACCTAGTAATAGGGCTTTGACTCCGAACTTCGTTATTCGAATATAATTCGAATATCAAAAAATAAATCAAAATTCAAACGAATATTCGGCAGCCCTTAATATTCAAACCTGTTATGGGCAGGCCAAGAGGGAGAGACGTCGGAGAACCCCACGCAGTCTATTCATAATATTGTAATGACCACGGAAGAGGCAATGAATGAAGTATTGATTAGACAGCGGTTTATTAGAAACCTAATAAACCGTTGGAACACGCAAGACCGGTAACCATATCAACGCGGTAAACAAACCTTGTGAAGCCCAATCCAGGTCTTACTGAAGGCATTTAATGGTCAGAATATTATTAATAAATATTTGAATATATTCTAATATTAATATTAATAAACAAACAAACTTCGAATATGATTTTTGGGCAAAAGTCAAAGCCCTATAATGTAGTCAGCCCTCTGCAGGCCTTCTCTCTCTCTTTTCTACGATGAAAGCAGTCGTCTAAAGCGGGGCTCCAGGGCAGAGGCTGTGCGAGGGTGCCCTCCTCTGTCTCACCGTTGTACCGATGAAGGAGATCTGCTTGGCTCTTTGGAGCGTCTCCAATGGTGTCTGTTACGTTCTCGAGGAGTTGTTTGTTTGGTGGACAAATGAGACCGACAGCAGGATAGCTCTCCTCTGACATCAATGTAGTGGCATCCTTCAATGGCTTTAAATGCCTTCACAGCCTTCTCTGCATTCGACTGTTGAGAGGTTGGACTCTCTCCTGCAAACCGTGGGAGACAGCAAGGTGCCCCGAATCGCAGGTTGTTCTCAAAACCTGTGCCCCACATTATATGCGCTGTTCCAGCTGGTGCAGATTGTCAGTTTTTTAGTTTATGACTTGGCAGGCCAAGGAGTTACCATCTGCAAGGGGCTTGCAGATGCCGGTGGTTTGCGATATCTTGAAATCAGTCCGATTCTTCTTCAAAGAAGCCTGGAGAACGTGGATAATTGAGGCGCCCTGCTGTGATGTGAGATTCAGCATATGAGCGAAGCATTTCAGTAGGAGCAAAAATTCTCAGACTTGAGCTGCAACAAACGTGCTAAGATGTGTTATCCATCAGCAGCACTACATCTTAGTGGTTAGCCACCGTTCTTCCACCACATTATTCAGTTCCTGCCAGATGACATCCCAAGTGACTAACTGCTCTCGTCTGCAGCACATGGGATAAAAGATGCAAGTCCTCCTCGCTTGTATAATGCGCCGTTATTGCTACATAAAAGTCAGTAGCGACACGAGTCCAGAATCACATGTAATGGTTACTCAGCTAGCTCTACTCATTGACTCCATTACCTGTGCTTTGGTTTCACTATAAAGTGCCGGTTTAGCCGTTTCTGTCACCAAGGGATCTTTTGAAACTGTGGCTCGAGGGATTTCAGCAGGTGGCCAAACCCGGTGTTGTTTACGACTGAATAAAGCAGTAGATCCTTTGCTATGAAAGCTGCACCAGATTGGGTGCAGCCTTCCCGTTTCGCTTTCTCAGAACTGGAAGGCAAAGTTGAATGCGAGACTTCAGTTCATGGCTGAGGAGCTCGACTTGCTGTATTTTATATGGTTAGCGACGTTAGCTCAGGGGAAAATGGCTAATGTAGCGCCCTCAAATTTGACGTGTTACAAAAGTATTACAGTTTTGTGGGGCGCGTCTAAACACAGCGCATCTTGTCCAGTTCATTCTTCCGTCTAAGTTCATACAATTTGAAAAACTTGGCCCAGATTAGGGCTGCAGGATATATCGGCTATGTACGATATATCGATATAATTTCCAAGGGGATACAAGATTTGACAATATCGTTTATATCGATATGCGTTAAAATGGTCCGTTTCCCGCTCAAGCGTCTACAGCGCTTGCCTTGGAGACTGTGAGCGCGACCCCTCCCCCTCTCACTCTGTCTTTCCGAACGTGCCGTGTGCAAAGACGCCTCATTCCCACCCCCGCCGCCCCCTCACAACACAACAAGCATGGATGATACCCGTAAAGAAAACGAGACGGCGGCGGGAGACGAAATTGTTTCAAAGAGGAGAAACAACGGCTCTATAATGTGGAAATAGTTTGGGTTTAAAAAAAACAGTTGAGCAGCAGCTGCAGGTCACCTGTAGAGTGTAGCAAAACCGTTGCGACTAAAAGTTGAAGCACGACAAATCTGTTCCACCATTTACAGCAGCGGCACAAAGTGCAGTATGAGGAATGCGTAAAACTCTGTGGCTGTGCTGCTGCATCACCGGCCGCGACAGTTTCTTCTGCCCCGAAACCAGGGCCGGCGATCGGCAAATGTGTTGGGGGCGCCCTCTGGTGACGCTCTTAATTAATTAATTAAAATATACGAAACAAGCGAAATGAAACCAAACATGTTCCCAAATGGAACGGAGAAGGGAGGGGGAGGGGGATTAAAGTTACGGCGCACTGAAACCCTCACCGTAGTACGCAGGACAATGCGACGAAGCCAATGCTCTTAATGGTAGCTAATGTGTGTAACCTACAGCTTTATATTGTTTTGCATAGGCGATTATTTTGTGAAGAAGGTGAAAAACGTCCCTTTTTTTTTAACATGTTCATTGAATTCTGTTGAAAATAACGATACAAAATCACATGTTGCAGTCATATGGACCTATGTTTTAATATAAGTGCTTGCAACATCTCACATGTGGTTTTTGACTTGCATAAAAAACATCTAACCCACTCTATAGAAAATATCGAGATGTATATCGTATATCGCCATTCAGCCAAAAAATATCGGGATATCATATTTTGCCCATATCGTGCAGCCCTAGCCCAGATATCCACTTTGAAAATACTGGGTGCATTATTTATCATTTGCGGTGGATGTCTGCCTCCCTCTGCCATGTCTCCCAACTGACGCAGAAGAAAGCCAAACGTTCGGCCCGATTCAATGCAAAAAGCGTTGCTCCGAATCGTCCAGGTCTGCATCGTGATGCATTTTAGACCCCAGACATTACCTCACTTGTACTAACGATGAGAAATGAGGAATGTTTTATTTAAGAAAATTGTATAAGAGCGCTCTATTAACGAGGATTAATGCACCGGAACCAATGCATTTCTCCTTAAATCATCATCTTGTGCTTTTGCCATTATTACCCATATCTCATGGCATCTTAATATGTGCAAAAGCTGGGGGTATGAGATGCTTGCTGAGGTCCATAAAGCCTCGCTTACAGTAGGCAGTACAGTGTCTAGACCCTCCCCTTAAAGCGAGAGAGGCAGAGTGGTTGCCGGACAGAAAGAAAGCACTCTGGGTTTTAAAACTCACGCTGGCCACACTAAAACGACCGTCTCCTAACAGTAGCCACAGTTGTGCTCATCAATTAAACAAAAGATTTGTGTTCGACCGCGGCTCACGACAGGCTTTTAACGAGAACCAACCACAATGTCAAAGTAGTGTCTGGAACAAGAAGCTTAAGGTTTATGTGGGAGACAGAGCAGAGACATCGGCAGATCTCAGAGTCCTTCTTCCTTCAGTTTAGTGATGGTATCGGCCCCCTAAAAGCCTCATCAAAGCATCCCTCGAGGAGAGCTTCGGCTGACCCTCCCCACCTTCCTTCGGTTTGAGCTCGGTGGAGACGAGTCTTCCCATATCTCTGGTCCTTTCACCTCCCATATCTCTGGTCCTCTCCCCTCCCATATCTGTGGCCCCCTTTCCTCTCATATCTCTGGTCCTCTCTCCTCCCATGTCTCTGGTCTTTTCTCCTCCCATATCTCTGGTCCTCTCTCCTCCCATATCTCTTCCTCTGTCCTCTCATATCTCTGGTCCTCTTAAGGCAAGGCCTGCTATTTTAATAAGCTTTGAAAAAACAGTGATATAGTAAAAACTGAAAAGGCAGTGGGAGAAATGGTGCAGGAAAACATGAATTATCAGCGCAAAATAATCCTGAGTTGACTAGTTCACCAGCTCCACGCAGCCTGCCCGAGTGTCAACAGAGTACTGGATGATTTGGCCGCCTGCCGAAAAGACACGCGCCAATCGCGCACACCGCGGCCACCGCTGGAAACAGAGCGGGAAGGACTGGCACGGCACCAGCTGCCTGCGGCAACACCGAACGAAGTCCTCCCACACTCCTCATGAGCACATTGGTTATGGATGGAGAGGAGAGCAATACGGCAGAGAAATGATTTGTGCCTTCCGGTGCGGGAACGCAATGTCAGCCACTGCACAATCAACACACACAGAACTATAACTCAACCATACGTTAAATAAACTTGAGTGTGATGATATGTTTGAGCACCAAATGAAAAGCAGAGGACTGGGTTGGCATAAAAATGTGGTTACAGTTCTGACTTTGTTCATTACAGAGCATATGTGATAAATGGACATTTTTCAGAGCCAATAAGATGAAATGCTAAAATGCAGTACAAATATTCAATCCTAATACAGATTGCTTATAGACATTGTGATACCACTATGAATGACTTGTAATGTTAATTATGCTATAATGCTAATTTGACACTATCCACAACCCATACATTTACTATAAATAATGTAAACTGAACAACCAGTTCTTCGTGAGCAGTTAAATATACCCGTATGGATATGGATATACCATATTATATATACACAAACACACCCATGTGTTTGCTGGTTATAAACCCATTGCTATTTTAGGAGGCCAATGGAATAGCAGACCGCTTTCCCAGTTTGGAAACACAAGCAGGAATGTGTCCTTGTAGTCACACATGCAATGCAGGCAAGCTGCAGGGGAGGGGCGGAGCGAGCGTGTTGTGATGGTTGCGTTAAATCATGTTGTCACCACCATGTGGCTACTGCTCCGCTTACACCGCTCAAAGGCACAGCCCGACCACGAGACTTAGCACGGGAAGCAGACGAGGAGTGCCCAGCACAGCAGAGCATGTGTTTGGGATCGCCATGTGTTGGTAACTGCGGCCGCCAAGTCCTTTCACTCGGGGGCACGCCGCTTTCCTTTTCAGCAATTCGCCTCTCGGCCCGATTGTTCGCGGGTGTTTTATCCTCCGCCACATTTTCCCACCACTTTTTTGGGCTTGTGTTACGTTGCCTTGCGAGGCTGTTGTTGTGCGAGCATGTGCCGTGAGCTTCAGCGGCGGTGCTGTTGATAGGACGCCAACCCCAAAGCAATCTCTAAACCCAGGTGTCAACGCTGCTGTGTGTTATTATTGGCATGCTACGTGTGCTACATGGAGGACCTCGCACCCACATGCTACATGTCACAGTAGCAAAGAGTCCCGCATGACGAGTGCTCTGGCAGACGCGCTGGGCTAGAAAACAAGTGGGGTTAATTTACATGATCGTTAATTCATGTTTGCGGAGGGAGGGTTGTCCACATTACTGACCTAGCGGAACAGCTCAATCAAGGCTCCTTGGACTTGGGAGAATTAAAACACTTCGCCTTGGGTCCCCTGAGGATAATCCTCACTGATTCAACGTTTGGCGCAACGCAACACACGATAAATCAAATCAGTGAGGCGCCACAAGCGGGTTCAGTCAGGGCTGATGTGGAGCAGATGGGGAGACTGAGGACGGAGAAACAGGCAGGGTGGCGGTATGAAGGAGAGGTTGAACACGTCACAACAGCATGCCAAAGACAGAGGAAGAGGAGGAGGATATGGATGAGTAAGGAGCGGGCGGAGAAACGGCGTGTGTGGGAAGATCCCCCCCAGGGGCGATGGGAAGTGATGATTGTGGAACACCAAATAAACCAAACCAAGACAAGTGGTGTTCAGTGTGGGCGCGCGCACACACACACACACACACACACACACACACACACACACACACACATACACACACACACACACACACACACACACACACACACATACACACAGACTCACGCACATACAAGACAACACTAACTCAAGAGAATTGCTGTTAAGTGAAGACACACACACACACACACACACAGAGGAAACAAGATAACACTAACTCAAGCGAGCGTAAAGTAATCAAATCATCTCATATGGCAGCACAACTGCAACCACACTCTCTTTGTCCCTCTTTAGTTTATTTCCCTGCCTTTTGATTGGGCCTGGGCTTGAGCAAAGGGCACCAAACAAAAGACGAAAGTCACCCAGATCACTGTGGTTCGGATAATTGAAAAAGTGTATTACACCAGCCCTCAGCGCTTGGATCCAATTAAGATAGACCCCAGAGACTCGTCTGGGGGCTCACTCTGGCAGAACCACCCATCGTACGCTCACACACACACACGGCCACCGACAGACAGTTGAACTAAAGTCGGGTTAAAGGGTTGCGACCTGCGTCCGTATGGAAAGATGTTGTTTCCCTCCTACGGTGATAGCCATGGTAAACCTAGAAATGTGACTTTATGCGACTTTTTCAATGCACCTTCCTGCTTTTGTCAGAGTGTGTTTAAGATTAGGCCACTCTCTGTGACTCGCTCACCCGAGGGGAATCAGGCTCTCTGATTGGATGCGAGCCGCCTCGACCCAATGGCGGGAAAACTCAACGAGCGGATGACAAAGCAACATTAATTAAAGTTGAAAAACTGTCAATAGTTAATTGAATGGCAACATCTTGCTTCGCACGCATAGTTGCTTCCCGTCTTGTCGTATGATTTTTTTTATCTCTTCCGTATCGACAAAAGAACAAACGCTCAACGAGTTTCTCGTGAAACACAAATTACAACCCCAGACGGTTCTTTCCGCTCACAACGATAGAAACGCTGTCTGAAAAATGCCCTCAAGCATTTGGCAGCAAGAATGCAGATCTGCTTACCTGCTTTTGTTCAGTGTACTGGATTGAAGGGCAGAACTGCTACATTCTGATATTGTATTGCATTTATATAAGCCTATCTAGTAACCATAGGGGTTCCGTCCATTTTGTATTCAATATTATATTACTCAGCCACAGAATAAAGTGATGGAACACACATAAACACACCCAGTCACACACACCCACGCACACACAAAAGACAGTGTAATTGGGTCTGTGAATGTGCAATGCTGCAACAACGACTCGATGCACTGTAGGTGTCCATGTTTCAATTTGTGTGTGTTTGTGTGTTTGTGTGTGCGCAGATGTGATTGTTAGGATTCCAATTCTGTGCATGAGTGTGCTCTCTTATAATTCCCCTTTGTATACTGGTGGGCTTGGGTTGACCACACACACACAAACGCGCGCACACACACACACACACACACACACACACACACACACACACACACACACACACACACACACACACACACACACACACACACACACACACACACACACACACCACACACACACACTTAAAATAGTAACCAGCATCAGTTATCTTTTCCTAATTTCAGATAGATACAAATGTCACGCGACTACAATAAAGGCTGCTACGGCAACGCCGCTGCATGCTTCTGGAACTTAAAAGATTCTGTTCTCCAAGTAAAACTCCCATGGAGATGTCGAACACAGCCCATCTCAGCATGTGGTGTGCATCAATAAGTGCCATTTCCCACAAGTGCAAGGCAACCCGTAGATTGGCCTATTGAGTGAATACTAGCAATAGGCTGATCTACTATCATATTAGCCTAGCCCGCCACTTGAGATAGCATAACCTACAATGTAAAAACACCACCAGTCAAAGCAGCTTCGTCTGCATAGCCCATCCCGAAGAGGAAGAGGAGAATATTAAATAGTTGTAATGGAGGTGGGCTGAAGACTTCTTTGTTGAGTTTGAAGTTCACTTTCTTAAGGACTACTGGGTTTTCAAAGCAGCTAATCCACTCAGAGACCCGTCCTAGTCTTGATGGCCTTGTCTCGATCTAAGAGGGTTACCGTAAAAGCTAAGTTCACAAGAGAAACAGCATGTTCTTTTGACTTTGTGTGCGTGTGAGTGAGCCCGTGCTTGTGTGTGCGTGCGTGCGTGCGCGTACGTGCGTGCGTGCATACCTTTGTGCGTGCGTGTGTGCATGTACGTCTGCGTGGCCGTGCCACGTTGCCTGCTAATTGCCTTGCACTTCTTTGCAGTAAAGATTCTGAATCCTTTCAGACCCAGCCTGACTCTAGACCCGTCCTTTCAGGGGATAACTCACAGACGGGCGATTCTAGGCTCCCACCGTGCCTTTGCTTTCTGTCTCATGTTGGACTGCGCAAAGTACATCTACATCCAACAACATTGCATGTGGGAATCCACACTAAAGAATGCATGCATTTATATATATATCTGTGACAATATGTTATTGTAATAATAATAATAAATAGAACCGCAAGCGGTGATTAACGGGGTCCGAGCAAAAATAAAAGTCAAGAACACACTAATGGAAGATATATAAATATGAAAAATAATTAGGAAGGAAAGATGTTGATAAAGATGTTCCACTGAATGCAATACTGTGCCTCGGCTTATGGGTGAGCTGCAAAGCAATGGCAGAATGTCATGTTCAGCTTGTTCATAATGCTATAATCGGGATTCGAACTCTCAACCTAAGGATCACCTGTGAAAGGCATCATCCCATTGAGCCACTGAAAAACCTGAACTGCAGCCTCATTCACACGGTGAAGATGTCTATTGATGAGCATGTTGTTAAGGCTGGATAAGATAAGATAATATTCGGATAAGATACAGGTGTGCAGAGATATTTATACACACAAACACATACATATAAATATATATATACACACAAACACTACATATATATATTTATATATACAGTATTGTTGTTATGCTCAAGGACACCAAGACTTGAATGCTCTTTGAGTGGCTCGAAGTTAAACATGGTAATATGAAGTCTGAAAGCGGGACATTCCTGACCTTAAGTGACACACATCACTGCACAATGCGCACAAACCGGAGGGCTGCTTCAAAAGAATCCCTCCACCAGGGTCCACCCCGGCAGGTCTGAAGACATCAGACTGTGTGAACGGGCCCGGTAGAGACTAGAGAGTCATTGTGTTGAATGAGTACAGAGTACGGAGCCTGGAGCCTTGCGCTAGCAACGCCATGTGGTTCATATTCAAATGCATGAGTATTATTAGCGCTGATTTCCCTGAGACGTCAGACAACCACTCAGCTGCTGGTGGATGAGTGGGATTGGGGGATGTTTCGATAGAAGGGTATTTCATGGAGGTGTATGATATTGATGTGTCTACCACTCTCTTATCATAGGTCTGTCTTTATCAGCACTTGCCTATTTTTCTTCTAACTGATTCAGATTTTCTCACTGTCACTGATCAAGGTTGTGATTACGGTCTGCGTCTTTTCCTTTTGAGATGGAGAACATCATGACTTCCCCATTGAATGCCTGTTTCAATTATCAGTGTATTCTTCTCCCATAATGTGCCTTACATTCCTCACCTTATAATCGAGGAATGAAGTTCTGGCGGACTTCTTTCCGACTGAAGGATCTCAAAAAGCAGGTTGAATGAGCACAAATGAATGAATACGGTAAAATGTCTTTCTGAAGCCGGCTAAGTCGCTCCATCTCGTTGTGAAAAGCTGTAAAAATTACTAAATGAATGTAAACCGATAGCCTAACATAACACTGAATGAATAACTCATTACAGCTCATAGGTCTAGCCTAGCCTACTTAGCAAAGTTATGAATAGCAAGCTTATGAAGGTCATAATAAAACACTACTCTATTCCTCAAACATGCCTAGTAACCTTGTGCCACATTCATTAATGGGTTTATTATGTGTGAAACAAGGACGGGGTGAGAAGTGATTTTGCAGACGATTGCTTCGAGCCACTGGCCGACGAGAGCAGCGGAGCTCAGTACACATCGGAAACAGACACCTCAGGGCCACTCTGAAGCAAGGGTTGAAATGTAAACCCTCGATATTTTTAGGGAGAAGAAAAGAGTAAAAAAGGGTTTTGCCTAATGCGATTGATTATCCACCGGCAGCACACTACTTGTCGCGCTGCTATGGAAACCACACCCACGTCGTTGAGTTTCATGTCCCCGAAATGCTCAAAGTGTTTCATTCCGTCTTTATTCAGCTGGAGAGAATCCGCGTTTGCAGGGTCAATGGGGGTCGGCTATATGCACGAGTTCTCCCTCAAGGCCGGTGCTTTCAACGCCGTCTCAAGGAAACGAAAGTGGGGAGATGCACAAAGGCGAGGCGTGGGGCTTTTGTCAAATATCCACACACAACATCCACAAGCATGTGGACCCCCCCCCCCTCCCCGTCATCAAACTCACAAAAACATATTCATCTTTTACAGCCGTGAACTTCCTGGCCTCGTCGCTCTACCTCCGCATCCAAACCTCAGGTAGCTTCTTGTGAGGGGGGCTCTCTGCTTTTACCGTGGTACCGTGAGGGTGACGGGCTGTGGTGCGTCGTGAGCGGACCGTGAATGCCGATGCTGATAACACGCGTGCTCTCCAGAGAATGAGCAGGTTCAACTGAAGACCCCCCCCTCTTTGTTTCGCATCATCTGGGCTTCCTCCTCGTCTCCTCGTCTCCTCCCCTCCTTCCTTAGTCCCTGTCAGTGTTCCTTCCTTCCTACCCACTAGGTCCCTTTGTGGCTGGTGACCGAAGACGTTTTGGTTTCATGCATAGGGAGGGATGCCTTTCAGCACTTTTTAAAAGTAAACCGTAGCCAATGGTGACGGTGATGGTGACCACCGATCTCTCAGTAAACCAATTGCAGTCGGGGTTGACTTTAAATGAGGAATTTTCGGCCAGTGGGTTCAGTTGAGCCCAGCTCCGCGGGGTGTGCTCCGGGTGTACACCCCTGGAAACCAATTCAGGTAAAATCACAGTGTTTCCAGACCTTCAAAGGACGACAGAATCAGGCTTGCCTGCCTGCATGTTAAAGGCACTGGATGGCCGGGCGATGGGGAGCGCAGTGCCAGTCGGTGGAGTGACACCAAACGCACAGCCCACACTCAATTCTCTGACAATCACAGTTTGAACACAGCACCAATCCAAGGTGAGGCCTCAGGCACTCAATTCCCCCCCCCACCC
>NC_079413.1:22393532-22428532 GCF_026213295.1 Gadus chalcogrammus | reverse complement strand
AAAAGTAGGAAGTGATTAGCAAACTGAGTAGCAAATTCAGATGCATAGATATATTTTTGAGAATCCTGCATGGAAATGTACATAAAAAAAAGAAATGCTTCGAGATGCATCAATAATTGTTTTAGAATCGAATCATTGACCTCTGAATCTGAATCGAATCGTGATGTGCCTAGAGATTCCCATCCCTAGTATTTTCAAAACAGTACTTTGAAAACAATAGTACCTGAAATGCATAATACTTAGCGGGAAATAAGGTAACAAAAAGGTTTCAGTTTTAATAGACTTGATGGTTTATTTTTAAATGACAAATATATTACTACCGTTGTAGTTAACAGTATCATCAACGGTCATCAGCTCATCAGCCGTATCGTTTACACCCTTCCATCAGTAGGTCAGCCAGTCACACTCCTAGCCCGCCCTCGTGGGACCACGGGTCGTGTGAGGTTGAGCCCCCAGAGGTGGCACCCTTCAGCCAGGTACTGTTGGGTAGCCAGCTTTTTTTTCTGCACGGATAATTACGAGTCGGCTATGCTTTTAAACCCGTTCTTCACTCGATGGATTTCGGTCATTTGTTGCCGCCGTTGCGAAAAGGCAGATGTCTTGGCGCTGTGTGGTAAATCAGCACCATGCGCAGGCACTGGCAAACCGACCAAAGAGCGGCAATTCTCGTCAAGGAATTTCCTCCACGCGCACTTCATTCCCTACAGCAGGAATATCAGATGAGCCGGATATTTGATGCGGGTCCAAACAGGGGAATTTTATGTTTGTTGCATCCATCCTACAGGTTTCATTTCATGAAAAGTTTCCTATACTAACGTTACAACCCAAGTGTTTGAAGACAGGCTCCGGTCACGTGTCTATTTGTGTTTGAATGCCAGTTCCAAATAACCAGATATTGTGTTTGTGCGTGCCGTTGTATCTGATTTGTTTGGTGATGAAGCTGATTTGTTTGCTTATTTGGTGCTAATCTGTCTTTTTTTTTTATGTTGAATTAAATGTTAAATGGGGCACCAAGATTTTTTCCTGAAGAAAAATATACTCCCAGAATGAGCCCACATTTTGCCCCGGTAACGATTCCAAGTCCAAGTTACCGGTTCAAATGTGAACGGTACACCCAGCGCTAATTAAGGCACACCTTGATCAAATCAATCAGCGTCAAAACAGCCTGACAGCCAGGGTAGAATCGCCGTAGCCATCTTTGCGTGCTTGTGTGTGTTTGCTCAACACTGTTCACTGCGTTGAATAAACAGGGCGCGCGATCTGTTGGCAGTTGATCTGTGGAACCGCTCGGCAGCAGAGTTTTTGCATGCAGTCATCCACGGCCGCCGCTACAACCACACTTTTCTGACACTCCTTTTCAGTGTGTGTCCAACCGTTGTGCGGCGTGTCGGGGCGTGTCACAGCCGCGCACTCGTCCCGTCTCTGGCAAGCAAGACTTACGACCGCGCGGGTATGCAGAGAGACGTCTCGCATGCCATGTTTACAAGCATGTTCGGAGAGAATTCACTGCCGCGGTTATGGAGTGGCGAGGATATTCCGATCACACGCCAGAGGAAGTATTCGGGTCGTTAATGCATTTTGGGAAAACAAGTCTGTCAGGCTGTAACTGAAAGCAAAACAAACCTAATTAAAACGCGTAATAATGGGTGTTTTGGGTTGTGAGGCCTGCGTGTTTGGCCGGGTGTTTATTGGTCAAGCCCTGGAATGAATTGGGTCAGCTGGAACAAAGGACAAGTGTTTGGCCGTAAACTGAACCCAACCCACACAAAGGGAGGCGCCGTCTTACATCTCACACTTTCGAACGGCCCTCGATTCTTGGCCCGAAGGCGCTCGTATGTTTTCAGTCACAACATTTTCTATAGAAGGAATTCCCGTGTTACAGGTTTATGTTTCTGAAGAGTTCATAAAGGCAAGCCAAACAACGAGGATCGCTTCAATCAGGGAACAGGCGGATTTACCAAAGAGCAAAAGACTAATGGCATATAGGACATTTGATGTTTCTGCAAATAAACATTTTACTTTTGGTTAACCCTAACCCTTACGTTTTTAAACCATCATCAACCATCATGTGCTTTCATCATTTGTTTGCCCGAAAGCACATATGCAGTTGAATCAGAGACTTGAACCTGAAAATAATCCCCTGGACTTAACGAAACGTCGTCTAAGGTGCACTGCGTAAGACAACAGAGATGCTTCTGTTCTGCTCTGGCGCATGGCCTCCTGAAACAACGACAACAACAGCAGGTCATGCTCTTGACAGCGCCGCACTGGGACACAGGCTGCCTGGGTTCGCTGCTGCTATCATGCTGTGTCAATAGACTCAATCTATAGCCAGGTTATATGCTGGCTATGCTAACAATAACAGCACGCAACCCAGGATAAATCGACCTGACAGTTGGAGAACCGGCGGGCCAGTTCTCATGTACCATCATGACCTAAAGAAGTCTGTATGTGGGGGGGGGGGGGGTACAGCTGTAGGGTACAGCTGCAGGCTACAAGGCGCGCACAGTACTAGCAGGGCGTCCAAAAATATCTCCCATGTTGCACATAGTGATCTTTTTTTTAGGACATAAAAAGGACAGCCATGCTTGAAGGTGCACGTGCTGGAATTTTCAAACAATCAAACATTTTTCCGCGATTTCTATTCAGTTGCCTCCGTAGCAATAAGAGTGTGCAGCATGCACGGAGGGGGTTTAATAACACACTTATTTAGCAGCTATTCAAGTGTTAACAAGGCCAAACGACTCAGTTGCATCCTTAACATTTGTTTGGCAGATTCCCTCTATACTGACAGCTCAGAGACCACGACATACATAATAACAACACGCTGATTCAATTTAGAGAACCATTCTTCAATGGTCATGGTCACCGATACTAATGAGCCTTCTTATATTCGATTGTTATAATGAACACAACGCTAACCTGTATAATGTGTCCGTCAGTCAACATAATCGGCTGTGTAAAAAACAATCATGGGCAACTTAACCAACTTGTTCAGCTTTTGCTTTTTGGACCACAAGATTCAGTGATGGACAGGATTGACGGTCTGCCGGTGGCTCGTTCCACATTGCTCGTTTCACAAGTGCAACGTGGGTGGCATTAAGTGATTGGCCGGAAAACAAGTTTACAATGATTCACAGGACACGCCAGGGGTCATGCCCACGAGCCGACCCCAGAACAGTCTGGGGCGTGTGAATAGACATGGGGCCCTGGGGTCCGGTGGGCCAAGGGTCCGGTCAGCGCATGCGTTCCGGGGGGGGGGGGCCGTGCTGGTTATAGTGTTCCGACCCTGGTCATGTCACTGGCCCCACCCAGCGGAATCACAGCGCCCCGCTCACACTGAGGCACTCCGTCCGAGACCGGGTCCCTGCGGTGACCTGGTAGTGACCCGGGTCCGACCGGGACCTACCGGGTCCTAGGCCGTGTCCCTGCGGTGACCCGGTAGTGACCCGGGTCCATTGGATGTTCATGCAGCAATGGTTTGCGTTTTGCTTTATTCAAATAGAAACTGTAAGAATTAAAAAAGGAAATTGATCAGCTTCTACAAACGCGACTCTGCCTTTGTTTCCATTTTGTTTCCATTTTATTGATGAACTATTCGGATATTATTCCTGCAAAATAGAACAATTATCCAAAGCTTTAAATTATGTGTTAGGGCCAACTGATATATTATATATATATATATATATATATATATATATATATATATTATCTATAATTTAAAGTCATATATTATCGTGCTTAGAATTATGTAGGGAACCGTTTGAAAATTCACTCATATTACATTTGAAATGTATACCAAGGAAGTAATGTAAAGTTATGTTTAATATTCTCATCAGCTAATATCTTCCCTCTTAATATTTGATATATTTGTTATTAACTGATATTTTGGTTTGGCTAATAATACGTACTCTCCTTGAACTCTTTGACAGATTTTCCAGTGGGCCAAGTATATGTTGCCAAAGCCAATAAAGGCACACAATGCTATGGTAACATGGTACAAACCCCCAGTGACTGAACACTCTCAGAAAAGTAGGAAGGTAGGCCTTAAACGATAAGAAGTTTGTTTTGGAGACTGGTTGCTTATTGAACAAAACTCTGCAGCGATACGTGCACATGTGTCTATCTATAGACCCCGAGAGAGTAGTGAGGGCAGGAAGCGAAGAAAGCAAATGATCGATGGAACTGTTAGCTTTAGAATAATGAGCGCAGATTCCATTAACTAGGAGGCTAAAGAAGACATTCCAAGAGAGAGAGAGAGAGAGAGAGAGAGAGAGAGAGAGAGAGAGAGAGAGAGAGAGAGAGAGAGAGAGAGAGAGAGAGAGAGAGAGAGAGAGAGAGAGAGAGAGAGAGAGAGAGAGAGAGAGAGAGAGAGAGAGAGAGCAATATGCATGTAGAAAGAAAGTTATTACAAAACGCAAAGGTTTTCAGGACAGGTTTTGTTCCAGTTTTGAAAGTAGGCCTAAACAATAGCGCACATTCTTTAAATTCTATAGCTTCTATTCGACAATGTCTGATAAAACCAAATGCCTGGGGCTTCATTCTACAATCAATTTCCCCATTTAGTTAGTGGTCGGGATTCTTGATACATCCTGTTAACACCAGTGACTGTCCATAAATGACATAGTCCATAACCCGTCCAAATTGACGCTGATTGGACTCTGGCAGACAGAAGACTCTGGGCGGAGTGCGATGCAGCAGCTACACAATGTGAAACCTCTCTGCTATCGAATTAACAAGCGGCAGAAATATGCTAAGAGGAATCACGGCACAGCAGTGAATGTTTTTAAGAGACCAACCAACCGTTTAATAGCGCAGCAGACGATGGATATATAGGGCACGGTTGAACGCACGCACTCAGGAATTGTTCACACTCACAAACACGTTTATTGTGAGTAGTAACTGACTTTAATTGCTTATTAATGAAGCGATTTTATTTTATTAATTTCCGTTGTATCACACTGAGTAGTGCTTTACTGCCAAGCGGATATGCCTTAGACTAAGAGGTTCATATAAATATCTGCGACATGACTTGAATTGTAAACAGATCTATGCAAAGCTGAGCATCAGACACAGTATGGGGCTAGAATTTCAGCAATAGAGACTGGAAGAATAGTGAAATAATAATGTAAGAGAAGAACACATTGTGTGACTTCAGCAGGCCAACTCATTTAATGAGACACGCACAAAACCAATCTCTCTAATTGTCCGCCTACTGTTGTTCGACAAACAAAGGCTTTCCAATGGCCACGGTAGTTTTTCATTGACAGAAAGGCAAACTAGCATGAATGAGTAGGTACGATTTCACCCCAGTTAGTAACTGTGGTCTGGCGTTCATTATCATGTATTGACAACACAAGGAATCATTTTGGATAATCATTTAGATTTATCTAGCCCTATTGCTTAAGCTAGCGAGCTTATCGGGTGTTTTAGAGGAGGACTAAAGAAGAGGGCTGACGATTTTCTTTTTCTGTTGGATATTTTCAAAATCTAGCTTACTCTGGCTGATGTCTCCAAATTCCCAACCCTAGATTTCAGCATTTGAAATTCCTTTCATAATAATAATGGGTGAATATTATCCGGATCATGTTAGGCCTAATATTGTAATGGACTACATTTGAACAGATTTCAAGATATTTTCTCTTTTTCATGCTAGTCGACTACTGTCACATAAAGCCTGGTTAACCAGCAGGTACTTGTTGGTAAGGAACATCCCTACTAGTATACTGAGGCCGCCAAAGAGCAAATTCAATGCAACAAATGGTACATAGAATGCAATAGGGGCTCAGGATATATTGTATATAGATGGTTAATAAAAATGGGAGAAACAAACTCCCAGAACTGTATATATGTTGACAATATCAAAATGTTGACATAAAATGATTTGCAATAATTTTCAATACAAGTGTGCTCTTAAACCCGTCCATAATTGACTTCTGGAGCAGACTATGAATTGGGCTGCAAGAATATTGCATTTCCTTTGAATTGTCTTTTTTAAACATAACTCTATTCACTCAGGAAATCCCCCAAGGGACGTCAAACTGGGTTTAGAGGTTGACTTTGACATGAGTAGTGACAGATTCTTTAAACTACATTTTTTTGTTCACTAATGAATCAAATCCCGAGTTCCTCAAATTCAAATTGTTTTATTTTTCCTCCAACAAGCACTTGAATTTTACTCCCTTGCAGGAAACAAGGAAATTTTCGGCTAGATTAATATGACAGCGATTAGCTCATCATCACTCATTGCTCACCAGTTGTGCAGATTTAGCCATTCAAAACCCCTTTTAGTTCTGGGCTGACATGTCTGAACTCCACCGGTCACTGTCCCCGTCAGGCAAAGGAGAAATGGCACAAATGGACTTAAAAGCAACCACAACAGAGGCAGGCATTTCAAAATGCCAGTCGACCCAGGGAACATTATTAGCCACAAACCGGGAGAAACCACATCAAACCGAGTCCACGTCTCCATCTCTATGTCCGATAGTAAAAACACATGTTTGTGCCGACAAACACACTTCTGTCATGGTGTATGTACATGCACGTTGTTGGTTTTTGAGTGTGTGTGTGTTGCGCATTAAGGCTTTCAAAGTCAGCAGTTCAATGAAGTGGGTTCTCTCTTTATAAAAACAGGGACCTGGCTCCAATTTGAGCTGCCAATGGCAAACAAAGGAAGCATATCATACAGTCATAGGGTTTCTCAAAATACCATGTGCTTTTCATTTGGCTTGCAGTTGTACCCCTCCCCCCCACACAAACACACACACACACACACACACACACACACACAAACACACACACACACACACACACAGACAAAAAAACAATACATAAGCTGCCAAACATTTATCCTAAGGGATTATCTCCTGAAAATGGTTGAGCATGTATACTGTTCTACATTTGTGCAAGAATAATCCCTAACTGGGAATTACTTGGTTGGCTACAATGCATGTTGAATTTGTGGGTCTTTCCTGGGCAGAAACAATTCAAATGTTTCTCAAATGACAAAATGTCCCTTTCTTACAAGCCCAGATTGGTTGTCGTTAACAATGGTACTTTGACTCATTAACGTTCACTGTGGAAAAATGATTATGGAGTGATATCTGGGAGCTCCATCCATCGGTCGCTTGAGTGATGACACACAGGACTCTGTGCTTCGGTCCACATACAGGAACAGACAGTTACTCTTCAAAAGGTAGTGTTTGGAGAGGGTTGAGAGGTGATTCACGGCAATGGGGTAATAAAAGATGGAACCATTTTCCCACATTTTGGCACATTTCCTCCAACAAGTAATGGATGAGAGGAATCAGCAGGGGCCACCATCACACTGACAACACTCACACTGGGCTCCACTCCTGCTGTGATTCCGAGCAGAGCCTTTGCACCGGTCAAAAGCGAAGCATTATTTGATCTTAACTTCTTTCGGTGGACAAACTCCTAGTGTCTCCGGGAGGCTTTCTGCAGGCCTATTGATTTCCAGACCAGCTTAGCGCACCCTGAGTATTTTCGCTCCCTCTCGCTCCCTCGTTGCTTTGGTTTTTGTCTGCTCCATGTCACGTTTAATCAGTAGTGATGCTCTTCTGTTGGTTCCGTTTGTCATCATTTGTTTATTTGGCACCGTAGCGTGCCTTTCAAACCCTGTTATTCCCAGATTGTTGTCCGCCATTTCCAAAATATTTTTTTTCTTCAAACTCTTCAAAACCATTATGCATTTTGATGCGGGGATACATTCCTGAGCTCTCCCTTTGCTCTACGGTTACATTTTACTTAGTTTGGCCCCTTAATGGGGCCGGCTTTGAATGGCCCTTAGCACGGAAGCACAAACATTAGCCGTTTCCGTGGAAAACTAATAATGCTACCCAATACCATTCAGGCATATATTAAATAGAGTGTATACAGTGCCGTACTAAATAATCATTCAGGATACCAGATTTGAACAGAATCCACCATTAACGAATTGTTGCCCTCTGAACTTTGAATGCCAGGGTACAAAAAAGTTGTTTACGGCCAGCTTGTATTCAGAAAGCTCCTCAGAAAGGTTATACCCAGCCTGTGGACAACAATTAACTTAATAACTTAATGCGTCTTGGAGAATAATGAACATTGGACCCATATGGTCATTATTCTTCAAGCAGCATTAAGCTCAGCAGCTTTGTTTACACCCCTGGGTGTGAAAGAACCGTTCTTTGTAAATGATCGTCAAACCTAATGAATGTGTTTATCTCGGCATGCTTTCTCACTAGCCTCTAGCTTGTTATTATTGGGAAAACCAGATATCTGATGGAGATAGTCTTAAGAGGGATCAAATCCATAATGATAGAAGGCGGCGAATTGTCTTGTGTATCTTGATAACAATGACAACAACGCTACGTTAATAAGCATTATTATATAGCACCAGCACAGGGGGTAGGGTTAGCATTGGGGTTAGTGAGTAAGGGATAGGATAAGGGTCAGGGGTAACCCTAGTAAATAATGCATACTTAAATACCGTAGTTAACAGGAACACCATGACCTTCCTTAACATTATCTCAGTAATCATGAACACCATTAGTAATGAGGACTCAACCATTATTAAACTGTTAGTTAATACTTGTGAACAATTGATTCACCAATTTTAATGAATGCCTAATAAACGTTAGCCTCCGAATAAAGTGTTACCAGTATTTTACCTAATTTATATATATAAATAATATATATACATTTATAAATAACACCAAGAAATGTGTGAGTTAAAAAAATGATATCTCTACACTTACGCTTGTGTTTACCCTTCCTAGAACCAAGTAATTGTACTCAGAGCTCACTTCATTCCCTGACATGTCAGGGGTGTTCTACCTGTCACCGTTAGGGCCCCGGCCCCGACCTGTTGGGGCCGTGACCCCAGCCTGTTAAGGCCTCGACCCCGGCCTGTTGGGGCCGAGGCCTTAACATTGGGGCCTCGACCCCGGCCTGTTGGGGCTTTGACCCCGGCCGGTTAGGACTGCGACCCCTTCCTGTTAGGGCTGCGACCCCTTCCT
Source organism: Gadus chalcogrammus (assembly GCF_026213295.1). NCBI lineage: Eukaryota > Metazoa > Chordata > Actinopteri > Gadiformes > Gadidae > Gadus > Gadus chalcogrammus. Next base: position 22,419,515 of record NC_079413.1, on the reverse strand, counting down.
GTTAGGGCTGCGACCCCTTCCTGTTAGGGCTGCGACCCCTTCCTGTTAGGGCGGCGACCCTGTCCCCACTAACACCTCATTGGATGCATCACAGGCTCCCTGGCCGACAAGCCAATCCAATTAGACTCGGCACTCAAGAGACACATCTAGGATCAGAACGCCCGGCCCTGCCGAGGGAGGAAACGCACATCGAGCCTACAGTCGTCGCACAACTTTAGGTACACAAACGCTTTATGGAAACGCCGGGCGCTGGAGTCCGGGACATACTCTACAACGGAGACGTTGACAGGCGCTTTGACACTCAGATATCGCTGTAACACGTTCGGGGTCTAATCTCGTCCCGTGTCCAGATTGATTCTGGATATTGCCCTGGCGGGATAATAGAGACAGAATGGATTTTCACTCCGGCGAGTCACTTCCGCGTGAATGGAAAAACGGTTTGTAAAACGCGGTGATGGCAGGCCAGGGAGCGAAAATGCTTTGTTTTGAACGGTCCTAAAGACGTCACATAAGAGGAGGAGACGACCGAGAGAGCCGGGCAAGTAATGACGAAAATCGCTCTCTCTTTGCCCCTCACTGGAGCACCCAGGCCTCACAGACCCTCCACTCACACAGCGCCACCACTCCCCTCAAATCACAGAGGACCGGCTTCTTCAAGACAGGATGACGATAAGAAGAAGGGCGAGGGCGTCAGGGAGGGCTTAGGCTTTGAGGAAAACAGAGGCTTGCTGCGGCAGAGGTTGACGTGATGTGGGGACGTACTGACTCTCTGTGTCTGCGTTCTAAAGCCCGAGACAACAGAGCGCGGTCCATTAATCGAGCTGCCAAAGAGATTGGGACTAATAGGGGGGCGTGGGTTACTGTGGATCAATAGATTAATATTAAAGAACCATGAAGGACTACTTTAGAGGGAATGTTTGAGTGTGTTGCAGCAACACCCCCCTTTCAGAGCCGAGCGATGAGGAAATAGCGCATCAATGAAGAGCTTGCCACAATGCTCTTTATTCACAAGAACCACCCTGGTGTTTTGATTAGTTATTTGTGGATTTGTGTTGCATCCAAACGTTTTCCAAAGACTCACTTTCTGGAACACAGTGAATGAGTGAACAACACACAAAGATAACTCAAAAGCACATTCACCAGATGCAAAAACAATCAAAGTGGTCACAATTCATCAGATGAATCTCTTATCTAAGAGGCAGAGGACTTGTGATATTAAGGATTGCTCAGCTTATCTCTCATAGAAGTTAGATACACAACAAGTACTACCAGCCAGACAGCTTAATCAAGACGACCATTAACATGTTGGGCCCTATTTTAACAGTCTGAAACGCAAGTGAGAAGCGCCAAACGCAAGTAGTTTTGTGGGCAGTTCTATGGCGATGTTGCTATTTTACCGGCGGCTAAATGGCTCTTGCGCCCGACGCAAACGCGTAGGTGTGGCGTTTTCTTCCACAGCTTCAGAAAGAGTCCTCAAATACATTTCATATATGAGTTAAGAAAACTTAACACACATATGATATGCGGTAACTGTGGTTCTATTTAAAGGGGACATATCATACCACCAAGTGTGAGTGTGATTAGCCGTTACAAGCAGTTTTGAAAATGTGCAGCTTCTGACATCACAGGTGGGCGTGTCCACCTAGATGTGTGCTGAAAAGATCAGTCTACCAGCCTACCCAGTGGACTGTAGCAAACGTTGCTCATCTGTCCGTCACACATCTAGGTGGACACGCCCACCTGTGATGTCAGAAGATGCAGATTTTCAAAACAGCTTGTAACGGCTAATCACACTCACACCTGGTGGTATGATATGTCCCCTTTAACTTTAATGACATACACAATACATTAAAAAACATTGTTTCTTACCAGTATTGTATGCATTATCGTTATCGACTTGTGTTCCTAGCATGCGTCCCCATTAATATACATTGCCATGGATTGTATTATGCGTTACGTGTTTAGTTTGGGTGTGTTTAAACAGATGGATGCGCACCAGCGCGACCGCATTCATAAATTATTTTACACACACACAGCCACGCACCCGCATTCATTCATTCTTTTTAACACTCACTCGCGTTAAAACAATGTTTTCTCCCCATCAAATACTCATCAATCCTAAAAGTTATGGGCTTGTACACGATGTCTGTGTCAAGAAAATATGTGTTTGCAAACTTGCAGATGCATCGATGCATTGCTCCAACTATACAAAAAGTTGATACTCAACTATGGACCATGACGGTCCACTTAAGTCTGATGAAGGTCCACTTAAGTGCTATGAAGGTCCACTTAAGCCTTAAGAAGGTCCACCTCAGATCAAGAGATTGAGGTTTATGTATATGCCTGTATATAGAAGGGGCCTGTGATGGTTCTGTCCATGAAGTCTGTGTGCATGCCCCCCCCCCCACTCACCATCACCCAGCTAAGAGGCTTAAGTAACTCTGGGCGGCCACGAGAGGAACAGAAACAAGGGGCTCTGACATGGAAGCAATGTGTCCCACGGTGTCAGCAACGGCCTGCTGTAATACGTTTTTGAGCAGTCGTAGTCACGTGTTCCTTGCTAGTGTTTTCATCGGGCCTCGTACACACTATTTCAATCATACACTTGGAGCCAAAGTATTCTCCAAAGTTTCCAAGTTTCCTGCGTGAGCAACATGAACACCCCACTCCTGCTATGTGCTTTAAGGATTTGTTAAGGGATCTGTAAGCTCCCGAGATGAAACGTCCTGGGATGATATTATCCATTTAATCACAGTACGAAACACAGGATTTAACAGGGCAGCAGAGAAACTGGAGATTTGGAATATTGAGCAAAAAATATACTTAAAAACAACAAAGGGATTCAATTCAAATATATATTCTCTTCGGTGTCACTTTGGCAGTGCTAGGAATCTATGGAAACGTGTTCAAATCCAAAATGACAAATTGAAACGGGGCTTGCTTTCAGCAGAATCGCCGGGGCTTCTGATAAATCCCACCGAGTTTAAAAGCATTATCCCTCAGTTCCCACAGTCTCTGGTCACTGTAAATCACTCCTACAAAATCCAGATGTACAGCCCCGTCATGGGGGCTTTGCAGCTGTTGCTGGTTCAACCATGACAAAGGCGCAGGCCACCACTCATTGGGCCCTCAGGGTGGGGCCCCTAGATGAAGAGACCGCCCCGAGGGTGCTTTTAAATTGCCCGGCAGCGTGCGGGTCGGAGACCAGGAGATAACACGATCTCCGGGGCCCCCACCCCCCCCAGTCACGTAATTGCTGATGAGATAGCATCATCGCGTTGATGAAAACGATTTCATCAACGCTTTTGCTTTGTGAGCCGGAATTAGAGGTATAATAGGTTGTTTCTGCCCCCACTTTCAATCAAAACAACAACAAAAGACGCAGTTGGATGGCATTGTGGAGTAGGGATCGTTGTTACACCAACGATCCGTCAGACGTGAATCAGGCAGAACTTCTGTTCAAGGACGAGTTCACTTTTAACACCTGTTCTAATGAAATAGCCAAAAGTTAAATCTTGTTAAATTACTATTAGATGATTCTTCTACCCAATCAGCTCTTGAAAATGTTATGAGGACAAGCCCGGGGTCAAAACAATCATAATAACCATCTAAATAAATGTATGAGCATGTTGAATGTTGCCCACATAATGTCCCACAAAAGTGATTAGTTTGAAAAGATATTGTATATTCAGCAGCTATCCAGTCACCCACTGTACTAGCCTGGTTATTGCCCGACTGGCTATTGTGCCTGGGGGAAAAGCCAGCTTGGCTCCCGCAAAAACGTATCGGAAGCAGAAAGAAATGTATTGATCTTCTCCAGACCCTCCAGCAGAGCGAACTCAAATCGCCGGCAGAATGGGCGGGGCTACCCAGCCTACCACTGAACTACAGGGATGTGACGGGGGGCTGATCTCTGGTATACATCCTGTGAGATGGTCAGACAGCTCTGCTCCTCCACAGAGCCATCGATTGGTCCATGGAGTCTTTTGGTATTTCTGGCATCCCCCCCATAATGATTCCTCAACTGAAGATTGATTAGAATAATGAATTCGGCCATCTGTCTTCTTCTGTCTGCGGCGAAAATGCCAAATACAATCCTTCATCCAGCGCACGGTCTTGTTTGATTTCAGTGTGTGCGGAGAGGAGAGGCTATTCATAGACCGATCTGTTGTCTGGGGTGTTCCACCAATTTAAAGCCATAGCCAATGTATGGGAAACCCTCTTGATCGCAGATGGCTTCGCTCTCTCGGACGGATAAAATCAAAACTACTTAGAAATGACCTTTATGAGGTAAAGGCTGTGTGGGGAACATAGAGATGTGCTAAGATGTGCCACAGAGTAGCCCATCTTGGCTAAATCGATACTGAGATATCACATCCATAAATCAGGGCTCTACTGGATTAACGCCTCGCTGTAAGTCATGGGGGTAAAGGGCTTATGACGACGCCATGTGACATTTGATCAAATGCATCAGAGCGTAACTGTTACCGTGAATTAAACTACATATTTCTCTGGGTTTGAACATTGCGTGGAACAATATTGAGAATGCGATTACACAACTCAACCAGATATAAAACAATGGTCTAGTTGTTTTTAGGTCTAGTTGTTATGGAAATGTTTTAGATAATACCTTTAATATGTGTGATAGGCTTTCAGGTAAGTTGTAGATGCGTCTTTTACACAGGGCATACAGAGAACGCAGAGAATCTTTACACTGACAAACAACTCATCATTCATTAATCTCTCATAGGTTGACTTAATATCGCCTAGTTCCTCTGGGGAAATAGACGCAAAAAGATGTCCCCAATGTTACTCTAAAGCTCAGAGCTATTGGAAATCCCAATGAGCATTTCTGGACGACCGTTTCCAAGTATCTCTCGTTCAGTGCCAGGCTGACAGACAGGCAGACGTTTACATCAGGGGCGCCATGCGACAGCCTCGCAGCCCTTAGCATGTCAGAATGTTTCCCAGCTTGTTGTGACAGGGCTACATACATAGCATTTACTACTGGTGCGGCAAACTGTTTAATTTGTTAGCAAACTAATTCGACCCCCCCTTTTTTTCACCGCAGTACTTGGGAGTCCTTTGTCTCGTACCACCAACAGGCTGGTAATTAGGGAATAAACTCCAAGTACGATTTCATTTTTCCTTCCTGGTGATCCGTCATCCGGAACGGTGCACGTGTGTGCTTTGTTTGCATGCTCTTATCTTAATGAGTGCTGCGCTGCAGTTTTCATTGCAACTTGTACAAGATGTACTCTGCCCACTGTAGTACTACCCGCCTCTTTAGCTCTGCGTGTCTCCACTGGGACCTAAGTGGGTCATGTTTCTAAAGGAGAGCACTCTCGCGCCACATACAGCTGCTCTACAGCGTCCGGCACGGCTCCAGACCTTCGTCACCACTCGTCATATTAAACACAGACCCAGACCTCAAACCCAATGGAGGCAGACTTCCGGCCCGCGGCAACTCAGTCGTGAACTCGTGATATCGTAGTTTTTTCCTTTTGGAGCGTTAGTCCAGCACAGCGTGTGTTCTGTGTTCATGTGTTCTGAACAATTAGACCGTTTCTGAATTTAAACAGGGGGGAAAAGTCAGCTAATGTCGCCGTCCTGTCAGCCCTGTTTGGAAGAGTTACATGGTGACACTGGAAGGGAGCATGGCGGCAGGTTCTGCTTGGGGAAAACCCTGATATATATACATATACAGTATAAATTCTTTGACGGGCACCGCGTTAACCACATAATAAATGGCGGCAGTCTTGAGCGCTGCGTGATGTTTTGCCTGACTGGCAGAAAAAAGGCTCTACAAAGAGCTCAGTGGCCTTTGAAGATCTTCTGTGAAAAGTTAAACAGGGTTCACGGTTTTTTATTGACATTGTGTTTTTAATTTCTGAGTCAAAACCGTTTCGAACCCAGCTTGATGTGTCCCGTACGTTAGGAAATCACCCCCAGATCTCTCCTGGATCACTGTCTTTCTCTACATCCCACCCACATCCTGTAACGCGAAGAGGGGGCCAAAGCTAGACCCTCCTAGTCAATGGGACACAGAGCCACGCAGATAAAAGTCTACAAATGAAAACAAATCAAGGGTAAATTATGACAATATGTTTGAATTCAAGTGACCATCGTGATTCATTTACACTTTAAACTGGGAGTCATGATAAGTCAATATCTAGTCAAACAAAAATAACAACATAATATAAGCATGCAGCCATTTCTCCCAATCTCATCCTCCTGTGTTGGGAAACTCCGCTCAAGACTAACACCTTCTACTGCTGGAACTGGGGTCAGTAACCTTTCCATTCGGTGGCAGCCTGACAAATTGGGTCGCACCCCTTTATTAGCTGCTTTGTCGCAGCGGTGGCATGTCCTTTGTCACGTACCATCCATCTGTGTTCATTCATTAGAACCGATTCACTCACTTAAAATCACTTCAATCATTGCATAGGGGGTATTTATTTATATATATATCAACATCTCTTTCCTTACCACGAAGAAAAAAAAAAAAGAAGAAAAGGAAGAAAGCTCTGCCAACTAATAATAACAGGCTTATCGTGTTATATACTCCAATCACGATAATTTCATTCAGTCCTCTACAAACGTGCATTCCCATGCTCTTGAATATTAAGTGCCGCGCTGCAATTTCATTGAAACTTCGCACAATGGCCAAACTCCCTTTTTAGTTTTATGAAGTCCAAGCAGTGTGCCTTCTTGGAACCTGAGTGGCTCGTGTTCCCAGCTAGCACGCTCACACCGGCGCCACCATACTGCCCTGCTATAGCTTCCAGCCTTGCTCAAACCCGTGGTTCGCATCGCAGCGCCATCCATTACCACTCATTACATTAGAACAGAACAAGACCTCAAACTTCATCTCCCGACGGGATGTGTCCGTTCTACTATGTTTGGTGATGCGCTGCACTTTAACGTTGAAGCTCTGCCGTAACAGAGTCGTACTCAGATCGAGATTCGATCGGAAAGCCGCCGACTTCCTCCAGACATCATGCACGTGATGTTGGAGTTGTAATCAATTCAGAGACTTTTGCTTGGTGAAATGTGCAAAAGAATACTTTTTCGTTAAACTAAAGAATATACGCCAGATTCCTGTGTCTACAGGAATTTCTAAAAACTCAAACAGAGAAAAATGTATTATATATATATATATCTCTCAATGTTTATCCCTCCTTTACAGATATCTTCCTTGTTTTGTATGAGTCTTTTATTCGACCAAACCTTCTCCTGTGACTAGAAGGCTGCCCTATTTGGCAGGGGAGCCATATCATCAAATGAACAGTAAATATGCAGGCATAAAACGTATCCGAAAGCTTTTCCATCCGCCATCCCGTTCGGTTGGAGTGCTTCCGTACACACAGACCATCGACACCAGCCCTCTGCCAAACAGTACAGTATATCACTCCCCAGTCCACCCTACCCACTGGGACTCCTAAAGGCCACTTTTAATGTCTGAGCACTTCATAAGTACTCGGGCATGTAGTGTACTAAATACAGAACGGGTCTCGATGATCACTCTGGCCTCGACGTCGGGTCGGTGGTCCACACCAGAGGACTCGGGGTCCACACTTCAAGGCTCTCCTGTCCGATTATTTGCCCCTTCTCTGACAACTTGACAAATCTGGAGAGAACACGGATTAACTGTCACTTCTTGAACGAGCGGCGCTGTCCTTTCTCCGGCAACTCCTGCCCACATTATTGCAGGTTAGGCCTCGAAGACGTGTTACTCCGGGAGAAACTCAAGCAGCCGTTTAGGGCATCTAAAATAACGAGGAAGGAAATTATAACTACGTTTACGTCTGATTTTCATAATTTGGGTCTGAGTCATCCCGCACAATGAAGGAACGGACCGTTTGTTTCTTCCGATCGGCTGTAGCAACCCTAATCGTCGATTACACTCACCCCCCCCCCCCTCCACACTACACGAGTTGGGCCTGAGTTTACCAAAAAACGCTTCAAAAAAGTGTGCATAATCTTGCGTCTCCTTTACAGACACGCAACACGACATTCAGATCTGGGCTCAGCCCTGATTGCCTCTTAGTGCCCCCCCTCCCTCCGACAGAGTGGCAGACTCATTATCAGGGGGCTTGTCGCGTAGCGGTGGGTAATAGCCTAAAATGCAGTCACTCCAGGGGTTGGGGGGGGGGACGTCTGGGCCCTCCCACCCCATTAACCAGAGCCTTCCACCCATCAGACGACAGACAGACCGCTTCCCAACAGGAAACGCACAGCTTGTTCTGCTGGAATCTGGATAGAGGCGCGGCATGACTACATTAAGACCAACGCAGAGGACGCCATCATGTCATACGATGCCTCCTGTATATTGAACCGTGTAAAAAGTAACGTGCGCTTCCAGGCAAGACAAAACCAATCATCTGCTGCCTGGCCCTTTGAAGGAAGTGTCTCCATTATCAGACCATTAGGAGAGGATGTTGTGGATCCCAGAAGAACGCTGTTCTCGTTACTGCTGCTGTATGTACCAGGAAGCCCTGCAAAGGAGGGTTAGTTACTGATCACTAGGTTACGTTTTTACTACAAACTTAGGCGCTTTGAAACATGGGTAAATTTCTTGATACACGTGTTTGCCTGTTGAGCAATACGGTCCGGTTTTTATATACTGATTAGTGATTTGTTGTTGAGCAATATTGCCCTGTATTATATACTAATAAGTGATTTGTTGTGCGATATTGTACTGATTGATGCAAATATGAATCATTCCAATACAGAAAATGCTAGTGCCAGTACTATCTATACAGGGAAGACAAGCCAAAGCAAAACTCCATAATAAATCTAAATCCATTCACTACCCCAGAAGCATCTGTACTTTTAAAAAGTAAACACAAGTATTAATCTTCTTCATTCAATCTAATTAAACTATAAAGCACATCCCCTAGTTCCCTGGTGAGAACCATTGGATGAGCTTACAATGGATAGCTTTTTAATTGCTTTGTTTTAACTTGCTGCTCCGAAGAAGTTCTTAATGAAACGCCAGAATAGATGGGAGCTGTTTACTTATCCTTGATTGAAGATTCGGAAATGCAAATTGCATTTTAGGATCTTATTCTCCCCTATAAAACAATAGAATAGTTTAAGAAATGTGTGAAGATAAAATAAGGAAGAATGCTCAATAAGCATTGAGACTTAGCAACCATGAGCACCAAAAGTTGGTATCCAAAAGCATATATCTTTTAAAATGTGAAGCACAGAGTAGGTGAGCACATTGTAAATATGATGTCCCAGTAGCTATATTATTTAGTCATATTCATTAAATACGTCCTTTTCCTGTATATTCATGTGCTTAGATTGATCGGGCACATGCCAAATCATTGTTTATTTGATTATGGTTTTGAGTGTTTCTTCCATTTCATTCAGAAATAGAAAGAAGAAAGACAAATTTTCAGATCCTTCAACAAAACGTTAAAAAGTAAAATTAAACCCATTTCAAACACATCACCAACACCACGAGTCATCCTGAGCATAGCTGGGTGCTCACACTATGAGGAGACAGCGCGTGTGACCCGAAGGTTGCAAATTCTAATCCCTGAGCAAGGCCAGCGAACCTCATACGGAGTGTCTCGGCCCAGCTGCTTTCTTCTGGAATCAGAGCTCCAAACATGTAACAAAAAAACTTGGTTGGCCGGTGTGCAAAAGTCTTACAATGAGCTGTGCGTGTTAACATACCGCTCTCTCTCAGTGTGTGGTTTCATGTACCCCCATCAGGATCTTCTATGTTGCAATTAGACGGCTGTAAATCAACAAACTACTGCAAGTCAAGAGCTGTTGATTTGTCGCGCGTTGTTCTATTGCCAATGTTGGATTTAGCACCCCTGCAATTTGCTTCCTCAGTGGCCATGTAAACGCATTAATGACGATGTTGATCCCACAAACGGATAATGAACTGATTACTCCGCCTCACCGGATTTTGATGTACATGTCAACATATTGATTAGTCACTGCCCACAAGTTGCTCAGACAGGACTTCCTAGCGACTGCTGTCCTCCCCTACTGTGGAACAAGGGCACAGGGGGAGGATTGGAGCCCTGGAGATGCTCTCCAGATACCAATCCTTAACTTTTGCCTAGAACTTCCTGGAATGGCAGAGAGAAAGTATCTGGATCGCTACACAGGCACATGTCCTCTAAAGGACGGTTTGCAAGACATAGTGTATGAGAAGACGAGCTGTGTAACAATGCTAGCAAACACGGCGTTACATCTTGAGAGCCCTGCTTAGCCTTTAGCGCTGTAACATTTTGATTACTGTAGTTGTTTCTCCTCTTATTATTAAATCTCTCAGGGAGAAAATAATCACAATCGTTAATAAACGGCAGAAGCAAAAGCACAAGTCCAATTAACTTCAGTCTCGCTACGAAGGGATCAGCGCCGCAATCTCAGGGTCGGCCTCAACAATAGGAGGATCGCTGTGGCTCACCGAGATAAGATTCACAAAGGCTTTAACCTTAAATAACTGGGCCGAAGCCATGAAGGCCTCCACGAGTCCAACACAAAGTGAAGGTTCTTACTCAACAGGCCCAACGATAGCCAAGCACCTGGGGCTGGAACAGAACATCTTATCAGGACATCGTAAAAGAAGGATGGCGCAATCTCCCACATTCTGGATCTGATAATACCGATGTATCTTGTGTGAGTTACTAAAAGTAATCGTGGAGCCCTGTTGTGAAAAAATAACAGATCTAATGGGAAGTGGAATAAAAAAAACAAGTGCATTTAATTTGATTCCTTCTTACATTGCAATTCGAAAAAAGTGCATACATTACATTATGGTATGGCAAAAACAGCAGGGGTTTTGATTTAACTGTAAATTCATCAAATAAAATTCAAAATAAACCAAAAAAGTCATACAAATGTCCTATGAGCTGGTGCGAAATAAATCAAAAACTTTATCATGATTTGAAGGCGCCTTTCTACTGTCCTTAGGTGCTACAGTGTCCTTGAGTCATCAATTTCACCTGTGATTATCTGCACACCTTATGCTGTTGTTGTTGCTAGTCGAATGCTGTGGATCCAGAGCTGTGCCTCAGTTCAAATCGACTCTGCTGGTTTTGACATTTGCAGGTCTTTGGCCTGCGGTTATTTTGCACGACTATGTTAATTTCAATTGGTTCATCAAGTTCATCCAGTTTCTTTCTTTGGCACGCAGTCCTGGCCAGCCTTGGTTGTACGTAACAGACCTGAAATAATTAATATACTAACAACACCTAGAGGCACTCCTTTAAAACCACAGACCACGGATGGGGAAAAGTGAACCCCAAGGCTACACAATAACGATTAACTGGCCTGCCCTTAACCGGTCTCTGAGTTGAAGCTAAACAATCAGACCATTAGGCATCAGCGGGACGCAATATTTTGGCCGCTTGTGGAGATGAAACATAAACATAAATTCTCAAAGGGAGATTGGTATTATTACCTATCAGGGCCATCCCCATTAAGCTTAGATTATCCTCAAAGCACTGATGGGAGCCCTCATTGAGCAGACCCTTCAGTCGCTATCCTTTGTGTGGTTGTAAGGCCGTTCGTATCATTACCCTGACCCTCTGCCAAGCACTTTGCCCCAGCACCACTTAGCATCAATGCGAAAAGGTATCAAACAGTCTCAAACCGGGGGAAAGCAACTTAAATGCTGGCGGCATTAGGCCGACTGGCAGCAGCGAGAGAGGATCCTATAGCATGTCAACCCTCCACGCCAAGTTCAACACTTTGCCATCACATTCACTCTATTATCTCTACGTTAGCCTTGTGGTGTCTTAGGCCAGGTAACCATCATGCTAACGACCTTACAGAGGCAGTGCACGAAGTTAGCATGTTTAAGAATAAACGCAGTTATGGCCTTGGGTTCAGGTCCAGGATGTTGTAACGTGACGGCTCGGTGTAAGGGTGCTAGTGTGGCTATGGCATGTTAGTGTCGTCCGTAAGCCTAAACACGTGTGTTGTGAGCTTTAACAATCGCCCGATGTGTAGATAATGTTGGGGGGGCGCGTGTGAGCTGAAACGCATCTTATGTGGGACCATTGGGCTGACCCGTGTGTGTAGTCTGTGTGGTGTGCGTGTTGTGCGCGTGTGGAAGCACACTCCGAAGACTTGCTGTAAGTCATCCTATTGGGATGACTTAGAGGCAGCTTTTAAAACTCCCTTCTTCACACACATACACACACACAGACACACACACCACACACACCACACACACACACACACCACACAACACACACACACACACACACACACACACACACACACACACACACACACACACACACACACACACCAGGGGGCGGGGGGGGGGGGGGGTCTAATTAAGTAGACGGGGCAGAGACCCATTTCTTAAATGCAACGGCAGATATTGCCAGTGGGAAATGTACAAATTTAAATAGGGAGGATCAAATATTAGAAATGAAGAGGGAAAGGAGGAACATGAAACGGAACAGCAGACGGACTCATTTGCCAATATAAAAACATTATGAGCGATAGGTTCTCTCTGGGGATTCACTCTGTATTCCAGTTATGTCTATGGCTTGCAGATGGCTTGGTTGTTAGAGGCAGCCAGCTGTCATCACGTCATCATTGTGACTCTTTCAATTCATGTTAAAAGATGCAAGGACACTTTCTCAGAGACGTGGAAACTGCCAGACATCAGTCCATCTTTACAAAACAAAAAGTAAACATTCCATAAAAGTTTGCTAAAAAACATTAATTACACAACTACAAGAGAATGGCCCTTGGAGACTTTTCATACTTTCCACATGAATGGTAGTGGAAGACACTTGGCTAGCCAAGACACTAATCCTTGCCTAATGAATTGAAGAATGTACAAAAAACAGACTCAACTTTGTCAGAGTCATATTCATATTCAATATTCACATCATATTTTCCTCATCTTTACTTGCCACAAAAAGTAGTGTTTGCAAAAAAATAAATTCTCACACGTAGTACCTTGCAAATGAAGGCAAACTGTTCAGCGCTATGTTTAGCAGGTTCTCGTGGCTGTGCATAAACGAACGTCGTAGGCCTTCACAATATCATATATTAACTGCAAACCTTGAAACCTTGAAAGAGCAGGAAATATTGTGGTAATCCGTGTGGCTCCATAAATGGTACAGAAGCAGAGGCAATTTTATTTTTGTCCCTCCCATTAAATCACTACCTACCGCAAAACCAATTTGCAGTCCATGCTTGAAATACATCTCAGTGATAAATTGGGAGGCTGATGCTGAGCCCAAATCATAGCACACTTAGGTTTTGGAACTATCTAGAAAGCATGAACGCAATGAAATGGTAACCCAGGACTGCTGTTTTTTCTGCAACTGCTCATCGCACTGACATAGAAATAAATCTGAGATGTATGGAAGTCTGCCATGAAACTCGGAATATAAATACAAGGTTATCTATTCGAGCTCAAAGCCTTTCATACATTCCAATTAAAATGAATACCAAGTGAGCCATCTGTAAATATAAAAGGAAGCCCCTCTTTATTGGAGCTGGATCTAAATGGCTCTTTAATAATAACCTATTAGAATGAACCATAACGATGAAGTCATTTATTCACTTTTAAGATGAAAACATGCATCCTGGTTATAATTAACATATTGTGCGCCATATTATATTCTATGTGAAAAGCGATAGGCCTTTAGAATAAGCTCTGATTAATAGCTTTGAAGAAGAATACAAGATGGCCGTCTTGTTGTTGGATCACGCTAACTAGTTAGTGTTCTAGCAGGTATCAACACTCAAGAAATAAACTTCAACTGATTTAGTTACTGCGATAGACATCGATTCAATCCAAAAGCTGTAGGTTGAGTTCCCACCGAAAGCCAACCTCGCCTTCAACTTTCTTTTCTATTCCTCTGTGGTTCCTTTCCTTGCATTGCCCTTTGTTTGTTTCTCCTTGGCAACATGTCTGTTCAGTATCTCCTGTGTTGACCTCAGTATGAAGGGACGGTAAACATGGCCGCCAGACTGGGAGACATGGGTTTCAGCTGTGGCATCATGGATTGTATTAGGAACAAGAAGCACAGGCAAAACACCATCCATACATCGCTCCATCTCCCTTTACCGTCTGGGTTGTTGTAGCGAGAAGATACATCAGTTGATATAGGTTTTGTTAACATTAAACACCAAATGCATGCTGGTCAGTCTTCGTATGTTGGGGTTGTGTAGGGATTCATGCATCTGAATGTTTTTTAAGCAGTGTGCAAGCCCCCTGAATGTGGTGTTTAAACATTCAGCGACTATTTTAATATGTCAAACAAAGCCAAGTCAAAGATTTCCCCAGCTTCACAGAGCAAGCGAAGCGATATTCAAACCCTTCATATTTTTGAGGGCACTGAGCCTATCAAGGTTTTAACAATACAAACTTCCCCTATGACAGTAAAAGAGTCCACTGCTGTGTAGGGAGCGAGTGCAGCTCGGGTTGGGCGCGCTGTACCTTTAAGAACGCCGACCGAGTGGGATCAGCGCTACCGAGTACCTATTCAAGTTAAATCAATCAGGGCAAAATGTCGCTGCTTGGTGGGGTGAGAGAGCATGCTACAGTGTACGTCAGAGAGAGAGAGAGGAGAGAGAGAGGAGAGAGAGAGAGAGAGAGAGAGAGAGAGAGAGAGAGAGAGAGGAGAGAGAGAGAGAGAGAGAGAGAGAGAGAGAGAGAGAGAGAGAGAGAGAGAGAGAGAGAGAGAGAGAGAGAGTTTTTATGACTTATGGTTAACCCTCTGTAGACTTCAAAACGGAGGTTTCGACAAATTTTTTTTCAAGTAGGTTTTTTGGGATAAATTTGAATTTTTCACCATCTTGGTTGGCAAGCATTTTTTGGCATGTCAGACACCTTAGTATTGAAACCAATTATGTTAATTAAGTACTATTTACTGGAAGATATGACAGTATGGTGCAACACACACACACACACACACACACACACACACACACACACACACACACACACACACACACACACACACACACACACACACACACACACACACACAAGACACACACACACAACACACACACACACACACACACCATTATTTCCCTTGCATACATTATTATTGTTGTTATTCTCCTCAGTCATCAGCATTGCCAATCAAGTTGTTTACACTCTCTCGCTGTCATTGACAGGTCACCCTGTGCCAATATCACCCCTGGGGTGCTCGCTGTGGCGGTGGGCACCCCAGGGGTCACATCCTCCTGCCGGGGACACTCGTTGCTAAGACAACCAGAGTTTAGGAAGGTAATCACAGGTGCCTTCTCCAAGACACACGACGGCGGTCTCCCACTACGGGGACGGACTGGGACAGCCTGGAGGTTAGGGATGCAGCGAAATGAAAACCGAAACCAAATATACTGAAGCAGTTGGCCGAAAGCCAAAAGCCGAAACCGAATGTGGCCTTTTTACTCCTTCGGCTGAAACCGGTGGCCGAATTTTGCGTGCATCCCTACTGGAGGTCAAAGGGAAGGGGGTTGGGAGGTAGGGAGGGGTTTGATTTTGTGTGCTGTGTTAAATGTTCTGAATAAATAATAATGCTGAAATGAGGTTCTCACTTATTTTTTACGACTGGAGTTAAATATCTCTAATCAATTTCTGAAATCAATTTACAGAAATCAAAGTCAAGTACCGTTCATCCATTACGGCCTCATTCATAACAAAGTAAAAAGAAACAGGTTTGGTCAAATCAGAGTGACAATGGGTGCAGGCTGTTCTTCAGCAGATACAAGCACACGGTTACAAAGTGATCAAAGCTTTGTTCACGCGCTCATAGGCAATAAGAAGATGGCCTGTCGTTATTGACATCGTCTTGCAGTCAGAAGGACCCTTTTCTGCGGAGAACCGTGCAGCGACGCGGATCCGCACAACAAACTAGGCCGTCCAAGACGCCGTCGACCGCAGCAATCGATCAACTGGAAAAACTCAGAACCTCGCCTTGCCCGGCATCTTGCCAAACACGCTATGAAGACCACATGTTCTGAGATCATGTCTATGAAAAGGAAATATATACAGTATGTCGTTCATAGAATAAAGTACATACATCATCATACATGTTCAGTCTTATGTAATGATCGGTGGGTTGGTAGCGGCCGGCTACAGTTCAGAGCTCAGAGGGCCGATAGCAGCAGGAGGCCTGTCGTTGGGCTCTCACAGACAGCCTAGGAGTCCTAAGGGCCTACAGGTGCGAGGCATTCCCAGCTGCTGCTGATCAATAATCAATAATCAAGGCCACCCCATGTTTTCTGATACACACAGTCACTTGGATCAGGTATGCAAATGAGATGTTAATGGTAATTTAAATGTAAATGGTTCCGTGAACCGAAAGAAAATAAACTGATATGTCCTGGCCCAACCAGGCTCATTCAATCTGGCCCCCTAATCATCCTCCTGGATAATTGGCTGACTCATTCATTCCTCACTCTCCACCTCAAGCTGGTGTTTGGTGAGCGTTCTGGCGCAGAATGGTTAGTGAGGTCCCCCTTCACTGTAAGCATCGTCTAGAAAAGCGCTATATAAATTCAATCCATTATTATCATGTAAATTAAAGTCGCAAAAGGCATCTTAGGCTCAAAAATATTGAGATTGTTAAAGCTGTCACATAAAGTGCCAACTTTAAACTTTAACAGCAATGAATAATAAAAATAGATAAAATAACAATACATAAACAAATACGCACGGCACACCAACTTCTCTTTGTGAACTATGCTACATGAACAAGAACCAATTCCTAGTTTTCGATAAGCCAAAAAAGTAGGCGAAAGCGAACGATAACGTAAGCAGCCAAGTTGAACAACATCTGGGATCGACGCTTTCGCTCTGGATCCAGAGCCTGCTTCTCGCCAGCGGAGGACACCTGGGAGCTGTGCGTCCCCCCTGTCACCTGGCCCGCCTCTGTTAGTGTAGCGAGCCCATGGGCCGTATGTATGTCTGCCTGAAGTGTTAACTAAATAAAGTTACAAGGCTTCCCCCGGTGTCTCATTTCCGGTTGATTATCACGGTAAAGGAATACTTGAACGGGGTACTGAATCTCATCACGGATGATGTCGGAGGTCCGGAATTGACACGTTTGTGGGTCGATTGTGTCGAGTGGATGTCCTTTTACGTCAAGCACGTCGCAGATTAACGTCATGAAAATCAAGATAAACAGAATATCGCCGTAAAATGGCGTCAACTATTGACTTGACGATTGCTCAGTTTCGTCGGAACGTGCAGCATTTTCCCATAAGAATAGTGAGGAGAAAAAGACACATTGATTCAACACTTATTCCTTAAACTGCCGGTGAAGAGAGCCTTTGCTCTGTCCTTCCAATAAATCTACTCAGAGGACTCCAATATAGTGGAGTTTCACAAGTGTAAAATCCAAGCGTAAAATGTCATTTTGAGTGCCAAGCACTGACAATAGCAAGGTTAACCCATTCTCTGTATACAACCAAGATAGCTGGGATAAGGCCTAAAAAAAAAAAAAGTTTGGTTCCTGTTGGTTGTCAGTTGAGGTCATGGGTAGGTAGGGAATTTATTTTATTTTTTTATTTTATTTTTTCCAGCGGCAGCGAATGATAGGTAGGTTGTTTTCATTTAAAAACGAGAAAATTCGCTCATCCTTGTACAGAATGAAGAGGTGCTGTACCAAAACGCAATTATAGTTTGCATCAATTTTTCTTTTATTTTTATTTTTTATTTTTTTAATAAAGCTCATAAAATAATTTGGGTCGCACATAAATTGACAGGGTCGGTCGGAAACCGGAACCAAACAAAAAAAATGTATAGCCCTAAGGTGCTACACTACTGTGTGTCACTCCCCTTCTTTTGTGTGTGTGTCACTTTGTGTCACTTGTACATTTATCTTTGTAGTTAGGGGCACAAAAAAAAAGTAACTGGACGTAATGAGTGAAGACATCTTATAGTGTTATTTTGCTGTTAAAGTAAAACATTAACCGCGCTGTTGGGCAAGCTACTTGGAAAGTGTATCGAGCCAAGCTACCAGTTACTCCCCATTAAAATAAGCGTCGCTACACTCAGAGAAGTAGCAGGCTGAGCTACAGCAACATGACAACCCTAGTTTACTACTAGGTATTTGTTTTTAACGTTGAGACAAACTTAAATCTATTGACTTGTTCACATGATTGGACCAAGTCAATGCTATCTCAAGGAACAATACTGTTTGGCAACAGATAGGCCCGCAAAATATTATTCAGTTAAACATTTTATTACAGAATAAGCTATGTGCTCTTTGCTCCAAAAACATCTGCTCCACATAATAACACAACACAGGGGGGGGTGTGTGTGTGTTTTTGAGCGACACTTTTTGCCATATTTCCATCATGTTTCGAGGTGTGTGTGTGTGTGTGTGTGTGTGTGTGTGTGTGTGTGTGTGTGTGTGTGTGTGTGTGTGTGTGTGTGTGTGTGTGTGTGTGTGTGTGTGTGTGTGTGTGTGTGTGTGTGTGTGCGCGACACACTCTCTGCCATATTTCCATCTAGTTAACTCAAGCTCTCTGCTGACTGTATTTCCCTGCAGCAGACAATTCTCCCTTAATGATCATTCCCTCTTTAATTTCAGCACGCAGCAGAAAACCTCAGCTGTGCTCGACCTTCAGAAATGCTCAGGAAAATGTAGAAAATGTAGCTTCTGTGTTTCAGAAGGTAAAGCGGTTTGGCTGGTAACCAGAAGGTTGCTAGTTCGATCCCCGGGCTCCTTCTAGCTGAGTGTCGAGGTGTCCCTGAGCAAGACAACTCAACCTAACTGCTCCAGACGAGCTGGCTGTCAACTTGTCTGGTTGACTCCGCCGTCGGTGTGTGAATGTGTGCAAGAACGGTTGAATGCGAGGCAATATTGTAAAGCGCTTCGAGTGGCCGCTGGATTGAAAAGCGATGTTTAAATGCAGTCCATTTAGCGCAACCTGCAACATGCACTCGCTAGCGTGACAATTTCCCCATGTTTACTACTCAAGAGAGGAACGAGGAGATTACCTTGCGTTAACGCCAACGTTTCATTCTGCCAGCCACGGTCGAATGCAACGTTGAACGATGACCGCCATCGCTACTCAGTATAGGTTGTGGATGAGTCCGAGACGTCGGAGAGCCCAACGCCATCGTGCCTGGGTTCGTAACGCCATCCGGAGGGGCACACAGCCCGGTGGAGTCCATGAGCGGTGTGGGCTGGGCGACCGCCTGCTTCTTTGACTCACTGGGGAATCTAAACGCTGATAAGGCTTCCACCACACAGCTTGAGCTGCGAATGAGGCGGATTGTGCGACGCTCGGACGTGTAGAAATCACGAAGATTGTGTGTCGTTTGTGGCGCGGCATTCGCGGCGGGAATATAACGAAGAATGTTAATGAGGTTTCGCTTATTCCCAATAATACAAGGTAAGGTTTTGTGGGCAAGTTAAGAACAATTTCATCGCAAACGATTGACTATCGCCCTAGCCTAATGTTCAGATAATACAGCACATGCAGCATTATACTGAAGACAAACAAAACATACAAACAACAGACTGCATGTGTTTCTGTAGTGCCTAATCCATCCATCTGTCTGTCTGTCTCTCTGTCTCTCTGTCTGTCTGTCTGTCTGTCTGTCTGTCTGTCTGTCTGTCTGTCTGTCTGTCTGTCTGTCTGTCTGTCTGTCTGTCTGTCTGTCAATCTCGCGTTACCTTTCGACATTTCGGCCACAAACTTTGAAAATCAAACGTAGCACTCGTAGACGCTTTAAAACACGGGCACAATCCAACCCGGCATCAATATTCCGGGTCACCCGCACCGGCAATCCCCGTTTCCCAACCCCGACTTAGCACCTTCACCAGGTCCCCGCTGTGGCTGCGCTGCGACCGGAAGCGGGGCGACATTCCCCGGGAAGGGGCCCCACGTAAACATGCCCCTACCACGGGGCCACGGCGCTCCCGCCGCGCCGTGCATTGAGTGCATTAGCTCCGTAACAGCGCGCTCCGGTCATAATCCCATATCTGTGCTCTTCACCAGAGCGGCTTCACCTCATTCATCATATCCTGCTCTCCCTTCCCCGTCTGCCCCGCCGCCTCCTCTTAATCCGTCCACTAATTGCGACTAATGCCCAGCCCTTTCTTCCTTCCTCAGCCCCCGCTAGCGCCCGCCCGGCCGCCCCCTCCCCTCCCCTCCCCTCCCCCCGCCTGGACCTGTCCCTGCCTCTCCTTTCCTCCCTGTGTGCACCAGAGCCTGACGTAACATGCGGCGGCCATGCTGACTGTGATCAAGGCATTAGCAGCAAGCCTTTGCAGCCATGGTTATGTAACCAGTCCCCCCCTCCCCCTATCCCCTCCCTCCACACCCACCCTCCCACACGTGTCTCTCTCTCTCTCTCTCTCTCTCTCTCTCTCTCTCTCTCTCTCTCTCTAGCTAGCCGTCTATCTGTATCTCTCTCCCTCGCGGGGAGGCAGGGCCTATGCCCCCCCCCCCCCCCTCTCCAGACCCTATAGACAGCCAGGAGGCCCTGTGCGTGGGCATTGAGGCCGCGGAGGCGCTGGGAAGCTGGAGAGCATGAGCCGCGTCAAACGAGGTCAAGCCCAGGCACCTGCGGCTGCGTGGACTGCGGTGACCTCCTCTTGTTTAGGTTTATTTCTTGGGGTTTTTTTCCAACGCGGCGACGCAGACGATAAATAGGATTAAGTACGTATGGTTGGAAGCCGAGCTGGGTGTACTTTATGTCGAACATGGCTGGGTACAACTGATGGTACAAAACAACGCAAAACACGAATGTACTGTTGGGAAAACAGCACTTCTATCATTTCCTTATAGAGTCAGACTATTTAAAGTGAACAGGCTTCTTATATAGAAGACATGTTCAAGTTTGATCGCAAACAAACGTGCACCTCAAGCTGTATACAACCCCCCTCAAACACAACTTTTATTTGAACTTATATCAGCGATTATTTAATTTTTTTGTTTCATTTCTCCCAAACGATGACAAATTACGTCCACTGTTCTTAGTTTAGATGGGATACCTCCCTTGGGTGTTTCTGAGCGCGGAGACTCCGGAGAAACGAACAAAAGCTGCAATGTTTTGCTCCCACTCGCTCGCTGCCGAGGGAACCACACTATGCTGAACTTCGGGGCCATAGACGTCCCCATTGTTGTTCTGTAGGCGCGTTATAACGAGACACAGATCCATCTCGCTGCAAAGCGCTACAGAAACCACAGTTGAGGTGAACTCAACCACCACCAGACAGACTTTTTGTTCTCCCAATGAACATCTGTGTAAAGCCAGCCCCGATTTGCATGAACCGAAGGAAGTTAGTGGGGGAGTTTTCCTTTCTTACATCTTATATATTTACACAAATAAACAAACGCCTTCTATCTAACACCGCCCAAGGTATAGTTCAATCAAGTCCATTGCACGTGCCTTCACGTTGCAGTCCTCACGCGTCATGATCACAGACGACTGCTAATTAGCTATGCACAATGTGTGCCAATTAGCCTGCGCCCAACCAGCTCTCAGCGTTGAAGCTTCATGACGGCTCATCCCAAAGATCTCCAACAGTACAGTCCATAGGCACCCTGCTGGACACAAGTTCAACGCTTGGCATTTATGCACATGTCATGGCAATGGAATGCAGAGCAGCAGAGACCGCGCGAACCACGGGCGCACTTGAGGGGAAATTCCTGTGCCCCCAAAAGTAGTCCGACTTCTACCCTGCTCCCACTTTATACCTCCACGTCCCGTGCGAGGTGCAGCGGGGGGGTCATCGCGAGAAAATAACACATCACACCGCATCAGAACAAGCCGCCACGAGACGTCGCCTCCACGCGCTGCTCCACATATATGCTACACTTTGCCTTACGTAACCTCATGCCATCAATATATGATGCGGGCTGTGGCTAGTCATGGTGAGGAGGCAGCCATGGAAATGCATAACGGGGGAAAGTCTGCTCCCTCCCCGGGTTAGCGTGTTTTTGCACTCGAACCCCCAATGGTCTGAGTTATTCTCCGGTACCGACTGTGTCGTAAACATTTCCCGCCGTACAGTGTGTCGGCCGATGCTGTTGGAAGCTGGCTAACGTGACATACACACTCACACACACACGGGGGGGGGGGGCCACGAGAGTTAACGCGAGGACAGCCGGCGGGACTCACCTTGCAGCGGGACGCGGGGAGCAACCGGCGCTCGTGGACCGTCTCGTCTCTGGTCGAGTGGGCTGGCTGCACGCGCCCGGCAGGAGGATCACTGTCGGGGGGGGTCGCGATACATTTCACCAACGATGCCAAGGTGACCCAGGAGGGTGTTAAACCTTACTGGGAAAGGAGGGGGGGGGGGGGGGCACGAGCTGGAAGTCGACAAAACAGGAATTCGGCTAGGTTAAACACGCGCCACATACATGAAAAAAGCTCGCGAGCTAAAGGTGCGCGAGCGTCAGACACTATGAATCCATTCTTGGTGCAGTCGTTCCGTGCGTTCTCGGTACGTGTTGAAATAATAGCACCGCGTTACGTTCGGGAATGCCAAGTCCATGGCTACGAGCTACGAGGAAACTCTACGGCTTTAGCTCTCACCACTCGCTCCACCCCCCTGCATGTACAGTATGGTTGAATGCGGGTCAAGAGGAGGAGTGGAAACAAGAGAGCAGAGGAGGCTTGTTTGGTGATCCGGTGCAACGACGCCCCCTAGCGGCCAGCGGTGGGGGTTTGTTTTGCAGCAGCGGTTGCGTTATCCGCTGTTTATTATTTCAGCTAATCAGCGATTCCCCGACCTTCCTCCGTTGGCAGACTGCCAGTGATTCCGAGTAATGTATATCAAGCTTGACTTTGGCATCGTGTTTTTAGAC
Organism: Gadus chalcogrammus; assembly: GCF_026213295.1. Lineage (NCBI taxonomy): Eukaryota > Metazoa > Chordata > Actinopteri > Gadiformes > Gadidae > Gadus > Gadus chalcogrammus. The sequence continues at coordinate 22,396,724 of NC_079413.1, read as the reverse complement.
CGAGGTTGGAAATATATATCTGCAGTTTCCCCCTCTGTCCAAGAGTTCCCAATAATTGGATTCTAATTTCCCACAGTATAAAATACAGAATAAAGCAGTATAAAAAATAAAGTATAAAATAGCAAGCATGTTTCGCCTCTGCTGGGGTCGTTTTCCCTTATCACAAGAACACGTGGACTTTACGAAATAGAACTAGACCTGCTAGTCTTATTGAGTATATGTTAGTGTTGGATTTGCATAATTTATTTTAGGTGTATTTCGAATCAGCATGAAATGAATAACAATAAAGACGTTGACACTGACTGCAGTAAACTATGGCATAAGGTATAGGCCTAGTGGGTCACAACTGAGTTGAAATGTGTGTGTGTGTGTGTGTGTGTGTGTGTGTGTGTGTGTGTGTGTGTGTGTGTGTGTGTGTGTGTGTGTGTGTGTGTGTGTGTGTGTGTGTGTGTGTGTGAGGAGCAGAAAGGGCTAGAGTTGTCCATTACCTGTGCATCTGTGATTTTATTGCAATAATACATCTTGCATGATAATACACCCACACACACATAAATCGTTAGGGGTTTGGAACACAAAAAAAGAGCGTCGGTTGGACAATAAGCACGGACCACTGACATGGGCAGGAAAAGAACACACGTTAGTCACGCTGAACTGAATAAAACCGAAATGCACTTACACACACACACTCACGACTCACCTCAACACAGTCGCATGCTGAAGCTTACATATAGGGAAAAATACACGCATGCACACACACATACACGCAGCCACACACGCACACACACTTACACTTCGAGAAACATGGATTCAAATAAATATTTCGCACAAGAATATCTATCACGTGTAAAAAAAAAAAAAAACATTTTCACATGATAAGTGCTGGAAAGGTGTGTGTTGTTTAATTGAATCTAAACACTGAAGATGCCTCACTTTACCTGCACTGCACGCCACAGACAGCCTACAGTAATCCACAAGGTACTCTGGAACAGCAGACTCAACGTCCCTCGAAGCGACCGGTAGGAGCATCACACCGAAATATGTCCTAGGTACTCAATTGTCTTTCCATTTTTTTGAATCACTTCGTTTTATATACTGTATTTTTAATATATATATTTATATACTATATACAAAAAAGAAATGTTTTCTTAAATACATTTAAAGGGTTTACATTTACACGTTAAAACAACATTTCGTTTTATGTATATTTTTTGTCCCGACACACTTCACGTCCGACTCCGGCGGGGTTGAGAGGTGGAAATGTGAGCGGGTTTGAGGTTTCCAGTCATCAGTATACCACGTATAAACCCTATGGCCCATGGCTAAGGTTGCATAAGAGCATGAACATATTGACCAAACTCTAACTCGCGGCGGGCACAAGAGATATATGCTACAACAAATACGGGAAGCTAAAAACATACATGGCTACTATTTATTTTCAATGCACAACGCACAAGACAGCACTTTATTTAACCTTTTTTGTGATATCCTTTTTCAAATATCAGTATGTATCTATCCATATATATATATCGATAGATATATCGATAGATATATTATACATGATGTTCTTAAACAGTAAAAGCACAATTCTCAACAGGTTTCAGTGATATGTCAATTTGGGCTGTCAATCTGTCGGCATGGAGACGAGGAGGCGGGGCGGGTTGGTCTTGGCTGGGACTGGATGCTCATAACATGCTAATAGGAAGTCAGGCCGCTGCTTCTCCGCCCTCTGACCCCCGGCGGGCCCACAGGTGGAGGGTGGAGGCGTGTGCGTGGATCCCCGGGCCGCGCAGGGCCGGGTGGGCGGAAAGGTCGCTCCTTTCCCTTCCTCGCACGTCGCGCTTGGACGGTCGGTCCCATCGGAGCCCTCCTCCTCCTCCTCCTCCTCCTCCTCCTCCTCTACTCTCTACTCGTAGCAGGCCCGGCCGCTGCAGCAGAGGAAGGTGTTAGTGAGCTGCTCCAGGTCACATGGCGCTCGGCCTCTGATCGGGGTGGGACAGTGAGTGAGGGGAGTCGTGGCACAAGACAAGACTGAGTTGTAATCGCCCTTGACGGTGTCAACGTTTGAACAAAGCAGAACAAATAGTACTGTGATGTCTCTGATAGTTGTCTGAAGACAGAAGTGTCATCATGAGGGATTGACTTTGGAAAAATGTGATCAATGGGGTTGATGGTTAGAAAAGGGATATGAAAAACTTCAATTGATCAGCAACCACTGCTTCTGCCATATTGACATCAAATCAACCTCAGTCCTGAATGTTGCAAAGGTGGCTTTAGACAGGTATTGATTGATGAGCTCTAGAAATTGGACGTTGTAGACTGATGGTCAGGTGTCCCTGATACATACACCCTAACTGCTCCAGACGAGCTTGCTGTCGCCTGGCATGGTTGTCGTACATGTGTGTGTGTGTATATATATATGTGTGTATATATATGTGTGTGTAATACTTGCAGGGTTGACTCTGCCGTACATGTGTGTATATATATGCAGTGGTGTAGTCTATTTTATTGTAGTGGGTATACTGTGATGATTCCCTCCCAGCCTCCTACAAACCCGTCCCACCGGTAGGTGTACGTGTGTGGCGCTTATGGGGTGTCGCACCACACTCACCCGCTGATTTAAGAGTATAACGATTATCAACAATCATGGAAAGCTGAGTAGGTCTATCAGTTTTAATAACAGTATGAACAAATAGAAGACAAAAATGAAAAGTTGTCCTTTGTATGTCTATAGTAGCAATAGCACATGCTAAACAAGGACAAAATCTACTCAAAATAATTTAATGAACTGTTTACAACCATGGCTAACCAGTGCATGAGAAGGAGATGACAGGAGACTAATGTTTCTCTCTTTCAATTGCTCTAATTTGAGCTCTTACTGTTGTTATCTAACATACCATACAGTAATTGAATTGTGTAAAAGTGTGAAATTACTGCACCTAAAAAATGACCATGAATTAGCTATACTCTCATTTGCATAATGATTAACATTATGAATTTCAATTGTGTATACCAACTGTATGTTGGCTGACATTTAGCTAACTTTTTTTCCCTCCACTTTATAACCAAGGATGCCTGTTTTTAAATTCCCTAGCCTGACACCCAGTCCGAAAGGCTGGCCAGGGGTTCTCATCTAAAAGTAACAAGGAGATATAAAGTGGGATTAAAACATTGTCTTCTGTTGACTACTTGTTA